>NC_091356.1:17168725-17366225 GCF_038502225.1 Cherax quadricarinatus | reverse complement strand
AGACTCAGACATTTACAAAGCAATAATGTCGTTCCCATCTGGCTCTGCTGGGGGTTACACTGGAATAAGGCCACAGCATTTAAAGGAAATGGTTAATCCAGTTATTGGGGAAATTGCAGAGACACTGCTTTCAGAGATCACAAGGTTCGTCAACAATTCCTTGGCTGGTCTGATTCCTGATGAAATTAGACCTTTCTTTTTTGGTGCAACACTTTGTGCACTTAAAAAGAAGGATGGAGGAATTCGGCCAATTGCAGTAGGCAACACGTTACGCCGCCTCGTATCCAAAGCTGCTGTCCGAAGTATTCGTGCACAGGCAGCCATGATGCTTCAACCAAACCAGCTTGGCTTTGGGGTCTCTCAAGGAAGTGAAGCAGCGGTTCATGCAACAAGGGCATATATCAACAACCTGCCTGAGGACAATGCAGTGGTAAAATTAGATTTCAAGAATGCGTTCAATCTCCTGAAAAGAGACGTGGTATTAGCAGCAGTACAAGAACATTTCCCTGGTCTCTTCCCTTTTGTTTCAGCTGGGTATAGCAAGGAGTCAATGCTTCTCTTTGGAGAGCATGAAATCACATCATCGGAGGGTGTCCAACAAGGAGATCCTCTTGCACCATTTCTCTTCTGTATTGCAGTTAGGGAAATCACAGTCAGACTGACCAGCGAGCTAAACATCTGGTTCCTAGATGATGGCACACTAGCAGGTACAAAGGAGTCCCTCCTACATGACCTTACACAGGTAATGACACGGGGACAGGAAATGGGTCTCATCCTGAATCCATCCAAATGTGAAATCATCTCAGTCAGTCAACAAGTGATAAATGCAGTGAGATCAAAACTACCAGGAGCAGCAGTCATTGCCCCCACAAATAGTGTCTTGCTAGGAGCACCTCTGGGAAGCAATGCCATTGACACAATTCTCAGGAAGAAATTGGAAGAGTTAAGGAGAATGGAACAACGAATAGGCAATCTGGACACCCACGATGCCTTGTACCTTCTCACAAAGTGCTTGAGTCTGCCCAGGTTGACATATTTCCTAAGATGTGCACCTTCATATGATAACCCTATACTGCACGAATATGACAGTATTCTGAGGCAGATTTTTACGAAAGTACTTAACCTTACTCTAGAAGACGGGCAGTGGAACCAAGCTACACTTCCAGTCAGACTAGGAGGCATTGGTGTCCGCAAGTCATCACAGATTGCGTTACCTGCTTTTCTGTCCTCGTGTATTGCATCCAGAGAGCTTGTAGCAGCGATTCTCCCTGAACATCTTAGGGACAAGATTGGAGCCCAGGACCAAAAATTCATTGACGGAGCAATGATCTGGGATAATCTAACGGGCTCAGAAACAAGACCTGCTCCCCCCAACAACTACAAACAATCGCACTGGGATGGTCCAATAGTGGAAAATATAGCCTCAACGATGCTTCAGAGTGTGTCAGGGAAGGATAGAGCCCGCCTGCTGGCAGTGAGAGCCCCTCATGCTGGGGACTTCCTGTTGGCTGTTCCCAACTCCAGCCTTGGCACACGCCTCGACCCACAGACCATCCGCATCGGTGTGGCCCTTCGACTTGCCGCCCCTATTCTCGCCGAACACAGGTGTATTTGTGGCAGTGAAGCAGCAGACCGATTCAGGTACCATGGTCTTGTGTGCCGTAAATCCGAGGGAAAGATTGCAAGACATGAGGAGGTTAATAACATTATCAGGAGGAGCCTCACAACAGCTGGATGCCCAGCAGTAAGGGAGCCACCCCAACTATGCAGATCTGATGGCAGCCAGAAGCGTCCAGATGGTATCACCCTTCAAGCCTGGACAGATGGGAAGCAGGTGGTGTGGGACTATACATGTGCATCTACCTTGGCTGATACCTATCTCCAATACACCAGGGAGGAAGGAGGGGCAGCTGCCTGCTTTAGGGAGTCCCAAAAGTCTAGAAAATATGGAGAACTTGCCCATCATTATATGTTTGTTCCCATAGGCTCAGAGACCCTTGGCTCATGGGGAAAGAGTGCATCTAATTTCCTTAAGGAGCTAGGAAAAAGACTCATCAGGGTAACTAGGGATCCCAGGGCAGCTAGTTTTCTGTTCCAGCGGCTCAGCGCGGCTGTTCAAAGGGGTAATGCATGCTGTATTTTGGGCACACGCCCCAGCTCTGAGGAGCTGGATGAGATTTTCGCCTTATAATCGGTGATACACACGTAACAACATGTACCGTATATGCCACCTTTATATCAACAATGTATCTCTTAAATCTTCTGTGCCATATTATGTAATAAAATATTCCTATTGGTAAAAAAAAAATAGTTTAAAAGATGGGGTGGTAGGGGAAGTGGAATATTCAAATGGCTTCAGGAGGAAATCCAAATATTCTTCCTTGAAGCCTTTTTATCCATTATGTGTGTGTGTGTGTGTGTATATATATATATATATATATATACACATATATATACATATATATATATATATATATATATATATATATATATATATATATATATATATATATATATATATATATATATATATATATATATATATATATATATATATATGTCGTGCCGAATAGGCAAAACTTGCGATCTTGGCTTAAATAGCAACCCTCATTTTGCGATATAGGACAAGTGAAAATTTGTGTATGCAATAATTTCGCCAAAATCATTCTGAACCTAACGAAAAAAATATATTTGATTGTGTTTGTTTAGTACTAAATTATTGTAAATGTATTTAAAATATATTTAGTTGGGTTAGGCTAAAATAAATTGTTCTTGTTATAATAAGGTTAGGTAAGTCTTCTAAGATTCTTTTGGTGCAAAATATAAATTTTTACATTAACATTAATGAAAAAAATATATCTTTAAACGTATAAGAGAAAATTTCAGAAATGACATAATTTTAAATGAGTTCTTGCTAATTGACCAGTTTTACATATTCTGCACGACATATGTATATACATATATATATATATTTATTTAATATATATATATATATATATATATATATATATATATATATATATATATATATATATTTATATATATATATATATATATATATATATATATATATACATACATGTATATATATACATATATATGTCGTGCCGAATAGGCAGAACTTGCGATCTTGGCTTAAATAGCAACGTTCATCTTGCCATATAGGACAAGTGAAAATTTGTGTATGCAATAATTTCGCCAGAATCATTCTGAACCTAACGAAAAAAACATATTTCACTGTGTTTGCTTAGTATTAAATTATTGTAAACAAATCTAAAATATATTTAGTTGGGTTAGGCTAAAATAAATTGCTCTTGTTATAATAAGTTTAGGTAAGTTTTCTAAGATTCTTTTGGAGCAAAATTAAAAAATTTTGCATTAACATTAATGAAAAAATATATCTTTAAACGTATCAGAGAAAATTTTAGAAAAGACTTAATTTTAAATGAGTTCTTTCTAATTGACCAGTTTTCCATATTCGGCACGACATATGCATATATATATATATATATGTATATATATATATATATATATATATATATATATATATATATATATATATATATATATATATATATATATATATATATATATATATATATATATATATATATATATATGTATATATATATATATATATATATATTTATATATATATATATATATATATATATATATATATATATATATATATATATATATATATGCATGTATATACATATACATATATATATATGTCTTCGTGTTTGGCTTCCAGTGCATTAGTCAAGAAGATAGTGACCGAACGCTTGAGAGACTTGGTAGGAGCTCAAGACCCCAGGTTTACTGAAGCAGCGATTCGGTGGGACACCCTTACAGACTCCTCCAGTAGACCAGCTCCTCCCAAACAGCACAAACAGTCCCACTGGGACAAACCGATCATGGAAAAAATCGCCAACACAATGCTCTCCAATGCTTCAGGAAAGAACAAAGCTCGTCTCCTGGCATTGAAGGCACCACACTCAGGAGATTTCCTGTTAGGTGTTCCCAATTCCTCCCTGGGCACCCGTCTCGACCCACAGGCCATTCGGATTGGTGTTGCTCTTCGCCTAGCCGCCCCCATCCTCACCGAACATAGGTGTATTTGCGGCAAGGCGACAGCTGATCAATTCGGACTTCATGGTCTCTTGTGCCACACAGCAGAAGGGAAGTATGCCAGACATGAGGAGATCAATGACATAATAAAGAGAAGCCTCGCCACAGCCCGTTGCCCAGCTCAACGGGAACCCCAAGTACAGAGGTCTGATGGAAGTCAAAAGCGTCCTGATGGAGCCACTATGCTACCCCGGAAGGATGGAAAGCAGATTGCCTGGGACTACACCTGTGCTGCCACATTGGCAGACACCTACTTGCCATACTCTGTAGTGGAAGGGGGTGGAGCTGCCAGCCACAGGGAGACCCAGAAGATCCGAAAATATGAAGATCTTCCCCCTTGCTATAACTTCATTCCAATAGGGTCGGAGACCCTTGGAGCATGGGGCAAGTGTGCTCTAAAGTTCCTCAAAGAGCTGGGTGAAAAGCTCATCATAGAAACCAAGGACAACAGGGCGACCAGCTTCCTCTTTCAGAGACTCAGTGTTGCGATCCAGAGAGGAAATGCCTGCAGCATTCTGGGCACGCGGCCCACCGCAGGGGAGCTGGACGAAGTATTCGAGATGTAGCTCTGAGTTACCTACGTTGTTTTACTTTCTGATGTATTTTTGTGAATGTTTGGCCAATGTATTTTGTCTTTAAATAAAACATACGTGAAATATAAGGGGTGGTAGGAGAAAATTCTCAAACAGCTTCAGGGAGAACCTTGAGTTTTCCCTGAAGCAAGTTTATTCTTTTCTCTGAGGATGAGGATGAGGATCCCTATGACAGTTCTAGAGGTGGTACCTCCCTCTATATATATATATATATATATATATATATATATATATATATATATATATATATATATATATATATATATATATATATATATATATATATATACATATATAAATATATATATAAATATATTTATACATATATATATATGTATATATATATATATATATATATATATATATATATATATATATATATATATATATATATATATACATATATATATATATATATATATATATATATATATATAAATATATATATATATATATATATATATATATATATATATATATATATATATATATATATATATATATATATATATAAAAATAGGGAGGTACCACCTCTAGAACTGTCATAGGGATCCTCATCCCTATATATATATATATATATATATATATATATATATATATATATATATATATATATATATATATATATATTATATATATATATATATATATATATATATATATATATATACATATATATATACATATATATATATATATATATATATATATATATATATATATATATATATATATATATACATATATATATATATACATATATATATATATATATATATATATATATATATATATATATATATATATATATATATATATATATATATATACGCAAAACAACCACTGTGAAAGGATAGTGAAATTCCAAGCGCTTTCGTGACTTCTCACATTATCAAGGAACTATAAAGACAATACATCAAAGGAAGGCATATAAAGGGTCGAGACCACACCTCACCATCACATAACAAAACAAAGCAACACCTGACACGCCTTGACACCCGACTCATAAGAAAGGAGGAACACTGCAGCTGGCCCGCTGGTTCAACTCGACAGGTCCTTCACGACATTCCACTAACAAACTATTTGTCCAACCCAAGTAGTCAACCCAAAAATTAAGATTTATTATTTGTCCAATGTGTTATTAAATTCTTCCCAAATTTTATTAATTGTAAATTAATTTTTATAATTAAATAATTTATAATTATTAATTTATAATTAATAAAATTTAGGAAGGATTTAATAATGCATTGGACAATTAATAAATCTTA
Organism: Cherax quadricarinatus; assembly: GCF_038502225.1. Classification (NCBI taxonomy): domain Eukaryota; kingdom Metazoa; phylum Arthropoda; class Malacostraca; order Decapoda; family Parastacidae; genus Cherax; species Cherax quadricarinatus. The sequence continues at coordinate 17,360,230 of NC_091356.1, read as the reverse complement.
ATTCTTGGGTTGAGTACTTGGGAAGGGCAAATATTTTGTTAGTGGGATGTCGTGAAGGACCAGTCTTCCTGGGCCAGCGGGCCTGCTGCAGTGTTACTCCTTTCTTATGAGTCGGCTGTCGTCGCGCTTCAGGTGTTGCTTTGTTGTGGGATGTGATGGTGAGGTGTGGTCTCGACCCTTTATATGCCTTCCTTTGATGTATTGTCTTTATAGTTTCTTGATAATGTGAGAAGTCACAAAAGCACTTGGAATTTCACTATCCTTTCACAGTGGTTGTTTTGCATATATATATATATATATATATATATATATATATATATATATATATATATAGATATATATATATAGATATATATATAGATATATATATATATATATATATACATATATATATAGATACATATATATACATATATATATAGATAAATATATATATATATATACATATATATACATCTATATATATATATATATATATATATATATATATATATGTATATATATATATATATGTATATATATGTATATATTTATATTTACATATTTATATATATATATATATATATATATATATATATATATATATATATATATATATATATATATATATATATGTCGTGCCGAATATGTAAAACTGGTCAATTAGCAAGAACTCATTTAAAATTAAGTCCTTTCTAAAATTTTCCCTTATACGTTTAAAGATATATTTTTTTCATTAATGTTAAAGTAAAAATTTTTAATTTTGCAGCAGAAGAATCTTAGAAAACTTACCTAACCTTATTATAACAAGAACAATTTATTTTAGCCTAACCCAACAAAATATATTTTAGATTTGTTTACAATAATTTAATACTAAACAAACACAGTGAAATATATTTTTTTCATTAGGTTCAGAATGATTTTGGCGAAATTATTGCATACACAAATTTTCGCTTGTCCTATACGGCAAGATGAGCGTTGCTATTTAAGCCAAGATGGCAAGTTCTGACTATTCGGCACGACATATATATATATATATATATATATATATATATATATATATATATATATATATATATATATATATATATATATATATATATATATATATATATATATATATATATATATATATATATATGTCGTGCCGAATAGGCAGAACTTGCGATCTTGCCTTAAATAGCAACGCTCATGTTGCCATATAGGACAAGCGAAAATTTGTGTATGCAATAATTTCGCCAAAATCATTCTGAACCTAACGATAAAAATTTATTTCACTGTGTTTGTTTAGTATTAAATTATTGTAAACAAATCTAAAATATATTTAGTTGGGTTAGGCTAAAATAAATTGTTCTTGTTATAATAAGGTTAGGTAAGTTTTCTAAGATTCTTTTGGTGCAAAATTATAAATTATTACATCAACATTAATGAAAAAAATATATCTTTAAACGTATAAGAGAAATTTTCAGAAAGGACTTAATTATAAATGAGTTCTTGCTAATTGACCAGTTTTACATATTCGGCACGACATATATATATATATATATATATATATATATATATATATATATATATATATATATATATATATATATATATATATATATATATATATATATATATATATATATATATATATGTATATATATATATATATATATATATATATATATATATATATATATATATATATATATATATATATATATATATATATATATATGTCGTGCCGAATAGGCAGAACTTGCGATTTTGGCTTAAATAGCAACGCTCATCTTGCCATATAGGACAAGTGAAAATTTGTGTATGCAATAATTTCGCCAAAATCATTCTGAACCTAACGAAAAAAAATATATTTCACTGTGTTTGTTTAGTATTAAATTATTGTAAACAAATCTAAAATATAATTAGTTGGGTTAGGCTAAAATAAATTGTTTTTGTTATAATAAGGTTAGGTAAGTTTTTTAAGTTCCTTTTGGTGCAAAATTATAAATTTTTACATCAACATTAATGAAAAAAATATATCTTTAAACGTATAAGAGAAAATTTTAGAAAGAACTTAATTTTAAATGAGTTCTTGCTAATTGACCAGTTTTACATATTCGGCACGACATATATATATATATATATATATATATATATATATATATATATATATATATATATATATATATATATATATATATATATATATATATATATATATATCTATATATATTTATATTTATATATATATATATTTATATATATATATCTATATATATCTATATATATATATATATATATATGTATATATATGTATATATATATATATATATGTATATATATGTATATATATATATATATATATATATATATTTATATGTATATATATATATATATATATATATATATATATATATATATATATATATATATATATATATATATATATATATTATATATATTATTTTTTATTATTATCACACTGGCCGATTCCCACCAAGGCAGGGTGGCCCGAAAAAGAAAAACTTTCACCATCATTCACTCCATCACTGTCTTGCCAGAAGGGTGCTTTACACTACAGTTTTTAAACTGCAACATTAACACCCCTCCTTCAGAGTGCAGGCACTGTACTTCCAATCTCCAGGACTCAAGTCCGGCCTGCCGGTTTCCCTGAACTTTTCATAAATGTTACTTTGCTCACACTCCAACAGCACGTCAAGTATTAAAAACCATTTGTCTCCATTCACTCCTATCAAACACGCTCACGCTTGCCTGCTGGAAGTCCAAGCCCCTCGCACACAGAACTTCCTTTACCCCCTCCCTCCAACCTTACATATATATATATATATATATATATATATATATATATATATATATATATATATATATATATATATATATATATATATATATATATATATATATATATATATATATGTAGTGAGAGCCCCTCATGCTGGGGACTTTCTGTTGGCTGTTCCCAACTCCAGCCTTGGCACACGTCTCGACCCACAGACCATCCGCATCGGTGTTGCCCTTCGACTTGCCGCCCCTATTCTCGCCGAACACAGGTGTATTTGTGGCAGTGAAGCAGCAGACCGATTCGGGTACCATGGTCTTGTGTGCCGTAAATCCGAGGGAAAGATTGCAAGACATGAGGAGGTTAATAACATTATCAAGAGGAGCCTCACAACAGCTGGATGCCCAGCAGTAAGGGAGCCACCCCAACTATGCAGATCTGATGGCAGCCAGAAGCGTCCAGATGGTATCACCCTTCAAGCCTGGACAGATGGGAAGCAGGTGGTGTGGGACTATACATGTGCATCTACCTTGGCTGATACCTATCTCCAATACACCAGGGAGGAAGGAGGGGCAGCTGCCAGCTTCAGGGAGTCCCAAAAGTCTAGAAAATATGGAGAACTTGCCCATCATTATATGTTTGTTCCCATAGGCTCAGAGACCCTTGGCTCATGGGGAAAGAGTGCATCTAAATTCCTTAAGGAGCTGGGAAAAAGACTCATCAGGGTAACTAGGGATCCCAGGGCAGCTAGTTTTCTGTTCCAGCGGCTCAGTGCGGCTGTTCAAAGGGGTAATGCCTGCTGTATTTTGGGCACACGCCCCAGCTCTGAGGAGCTGGATGAGATTTTCGCCTTATAATCGGTGATACACACGTAACAACATGTACCGTATGTGCCACCTTTATATCAATAGTGTATCTCTTGGATCTTCTGTACCATATTATGTAATAAAATATTCCTATTAGTAAAAAAAAAAATATAAAATGATGGGGTGGTAGGGGAAGTGGAATATTCAAACGCCTTCAGGAAGAAATCCAAATATTTTTCCTTGAAGCCTTTTTATCCATTTCTCCGAGGCTGTGGGTCCCACAATTTACACCAGAGGTGGACCCCATTATATATATGTATATATTATATATATATATATATATATATATATATATATATATATATATATTATATATATATATATATATATATGTATATATATATATATATATATATATATATATATATATATATATATATATATATATATATATAATTTTAAATGAGTTCTTGCTAATTGACCAGTTTAACACACACACACACACACACACACACATATATATATATATATATATATATATATATATATATATATATATATATATATATATATATATATATATATATATTGATTTTATTAACAATTTATGAATTTAAATTAGAAATTCAGAATCTGAGTTTTATTAGCATTTTGAATAGTTGCGTTTTATTATCACAACATAATTAATATAATTATAGGCCTTCATCATTATATATTAGGTAAATGGCAGATTTTTGAGTGAGGAGAGATGGCGTGTTAAGAGTCTAATGAAGTTTGAATACATTGTGATTTAATGTGCTTTTTCTCCTTCTGGAAATGATTCCTACATTGGATTCTCTTCTGTTTATAATGATAAATATTTCTTCTGAATGTATTGTTGATTATTGTCAAGGTGTTAACAGCAGAGAGATAATCATTATGTAAGTTAATGACATTATCACGTTTGTTTTTGTTGAATTTCATTTATATTTTACTTTATAATAAGATTTGTGATAATGTGTGTGAAGGTTCCACTGATAGTAACTACGAGGATACCTTACCAAGAGTTCCACTGAGCACCACTCCAGGTCCATGTGTGGTCACACCCTATCATTTCTTTGTATCTCAGTGACGAAAGTAGCTAGACACTATATGTGATTAAGTAACTTGTTTGACTTTCAGACAGGAGGTCAGCCTTTGTGTGATAATCAGTCAGTCACGGGGTCAGCCTTAAACCTTTGTCAGTCAGAGGAGACCAGCCTTTGTGGTAATCGGTGAGACGAAGGGGGATCTGACTTCATGTTGTCAGGGTGGTCAGCCTTCACTTAAAAGTGAATCAGACAAGGTCAGGCTTCACTTAAAAGTGAATCAGACAGGACTCCAGAAAATTTTGCAAGAATTGCTGGCTACACCTCATGGATGAAAAGAGACAGGCAAGGGCAAGGAGGTGGTGTTGCTGTGTGCTTCTCTAAAAGTGTTCATGCCCAGCACATAGATGTTGCCACCCCTACACATCTTGAAATGATGTTCTTCAAGCTCTGTATAAACACTAGTACCTCTGTACTAGCATGTGCAATGTACAGACCTCAGTGGCAACACGCAGACCCTATCAACTTCCTAATGGAAAATATTGACTCCCTTCTGCTACAACACAACTGTCAACATATTATAATTGTTGGGGACCTCAACCAGCACCTTATACAGAGGGACTTTGATGACCTTCTTGCAGTGTTTGACATGAGAAACTTTGTTGATTTCCCTACTCATATCTCTGGCTCCTCCCTTGACCCAGTAGTGAGTGATCTGGCAGAAGGCATAGTCACTTGTCAACCCCTCGGCTACGCTGGATCGTCTGACCACAAGGCTGTTTTTACCACACTTAAGATCCCAACAGAACGAGGTGAGGAGTCCACACGCACAACCAGGCTATGGGAAAGAGGTAATTGGCCAGCCCTTTGCTCTGAGCTCGCCACCACCGATTGGAATGCTCTTCTCCAGGGGGATGTTGACAACCAAGTGAAAGCCTTCACTGGACACATCCTTAATCTGCAACAAGAACACATTCCTCACCGGCAATATGTGACAAAGCCTACAGATCAGCCTTGGTTTGGCTTTCGTTGTAGAGAGGCTGCTACTGCTAAGTACAAAGCATGGCGAAGGTATAAGAGACATCCTACCACCTATAACAGGAACTTGCACATGCAAGCCTGTAGGCATATGGGTGATGTTCAAAAGTGGGCCATTGCTAAATGGGAGGTGGACACTAAAAGAAAGTTAGCATCAGGTAGGGTAGGCTCCAAAACCTGGTGGTCCCTGGTCAAGGACAGACAAGGTTATCTGTCTGATGAACTTATTCCACCTCTAAATCGACAGGATGGGACCACCTCTACTAGTAGTCAAGAGAAGGCGGACCTCTTTGCTGAACACTTTGCTACCAAAATGCAAGTTCCTGATCCAGCAAGGGACCCTCCTTGGCTAGCTGCAAGAACTGTGTCAAAACTGTCAGTGGTGACAATAAGGCAGGAGGAGGTGCATTTCCTTCTTAAATCACTTGACCAAGAAAAGGCTGTGGGCCCAGACAAGTTGAGCCCAAGATTGTTGAGAAGATGTGCAGACCAGCTAGCAGCACCTCTAACTCGCATCTTTCAGCACTGCCTAGTACAGTGTAAATGGCTCTCTCCATGGAAAGAGGCAAATGTAGTCCCTGTTCACAAAAAGAAGAGCAGAGCAGAAATCAGCAACTACAGACCAGTGTCACTCCTGTCAATCACTGGTAAGATCCTTGAGACAATAATCTCAAGACAAATGACAGATTTTTTTGACTACCACTCACTACTTTGTGATCGTCAATATGGCTTCAGGAAAGGTTACTCTGCTGCTGATCTGTTGTTAAACCTCTCCACTAAGTGGCACCAGTCACTGGATGAATCCAAAGTCAGCTGTGTGGTAGCACTGGACATTGCTGGCGCTTTCGACCGGGTGTGGCACCAGGGCCTCTTAGCAAAACTTCAAGCACTGGGAATTGCAGGCTCTACGCTATGTCTCCTCAGTGATTACCTTCATGTTAGATCTCTAAGTGTAGTCCTCAATGGAACGGAATCAGCAAGGCATCCTATTGGAGAAAGCGTTCCACAAGGAAGCGTGCTGGGTCCACTGTTATGGAATGTCTACTTCAACGACCTTCTTCATCTCATCCCAGAATCACATGCATATGCAGACGACTGTACACTGACATTCACTTATCCAAGAGAAGAAATGCCAGCTGCTCTAAGCTACATCAATCACCAGCTGAGAGCTATATCAGCTTGGGGAAATAGATGGCAAGTAACATTTGCACCTGAGGAAACGCAAATGATGATCGTCTCTAGGCACCATGATGGTAATGCTGGTGCAGTAGTAAGGATGAATGGGAGGATGTTGGCACCTGGAGAAGAAGTTGATATCCTTGGGGTGAAATTTGACTCCAAACTAACCATGAAGAACCATGTTGTAAATCTTGCAAACAAGGCAGCCAGGAAGCTTGCAGCACTTCGCCGTATCTCGCATCTGCTTGACAGTAGGGGTTGCAAGATCCTGTACGAGGCACAAGTACGCTCACACCTTGAGTATGCTCCACTTTCTTGGTTTGCCTGCCCCCCCTCTCATCTGCGACTGCTTGACAGAGTAGAGAACAGAGCAAGACGTCTCATCTCTCGCCTGGACCCATCCTGGATAGATCTGTCATTTCAGCAGAGCCTTCAACATAGGAGGGATGTGGGTGGCCTTACTGTTATGTACAAGGCCAATATTGTCAAAATACCACACTTGGATCCACTTCGAGGACAGCGTGAAACAAGCTTTTATGCCACAAGACGGGCAGAAAGCAGCAACTTCACTCTGGCTGTACCCTTCTCCAGAACATCACTCCATCTGAGATCATACATACCCAGGATGACTTGAGTATGGAACACATTCGTACAGCATAATGATGTCAACGAGATAAAGTCAGTTGATCAAATGAAAATGCTAGCCCACAGATGGCTCCAACTTCATCCTGTCCCGTACTTGTATGTCTCATAACAATAAAAATGCTTTCAAATGAGCTGATGTAGGTAACAGCTCTTAGCTTGCCAATAAAGTTAGGAATCCTTAACCTGTAATATAGCTGTCAATAAAGCTAGGGATCCTTAACCTTGTCAAACCCTGTGTCAAAAAAAAAAAAAAAAAAAAAAAAAAAAAAAAAAAAAAAAAAAAAACACGTTATAATGTAATCCTGCTACGTTATAATGTAATCCTGCTACGTTATAATGTAATCCTGCCACATTATAATGTAGTCCTGCCACTTTATAATGTAATCCTGTCACGTTATAATGTAATCCTGCCACGTTATAATGTAATCCTGCCACGTTATAATGTAATCCTGCCACGTTATAATGTAATCCTGCTACGTTATAATATAATCCTGCCACATTATAATGTAATCCTGCTACGTTATAATGTAATCCTGCCACGTTATAATGTAATCCTGCCACGTTATAATGTAATCCTGCCACTTTATAATGTAATCTTGCCACTTTATAATGTAATCCTGCTGCGTTATAATGTAATCCTGCCACGTTATAATGTACTCCTGCCACGTTATAATGTAATCCTGCCACGTTATAATTTAATCCTGCCACGTTATAATGTAATCCTGCCACGTTATAATGTACTCCTGCCACGTTATAATGTAATCCTGCTACTGAGTCTGTACTGTAGTACGTCTCTCCTAAAACTCACTAGAATATATGATGATCTATCGATTTTGTTTCGTTTTTTTAAAAATAAAAAAATAAATTTCCTTAAAAATAATGTTAATTAACTTGATATATTTTTATATACAGCGTATAAATGCATTGTTGTACCTGTAAATAAAATGCCTATTAACTGGCTTAAATCATAAAAGAACTTTTGATTTAAAGCAAGTATAGCTTGTTCCACTTACCTTCGTCTCTTTTATGGTTCACCTCGTCCTTCATAGACCCATCCATCGACAAGTTCTCTCCCACATATCTGAACACAAACACTTCCTCCACCTCTCCTTCCAATCTTAGTTTCTTATTCATGAAACAATCATGCATTCGTCAACAAGGCTCAACTCCGACTGAAGAATGATCTCAGAGCGCTCGAAGCATGATCCAAAATACGAGCATCACAGCAGAATCTGCAGTTATATACCATTTGAGGTACACTTTCATTTTCTTATTATCCCCGTCATAGTGCCTCAGTTTTATTATCTAATTTACAATAGTCAATTAGAATTAAGTTTAAATCTAAAAGTTCGATTTCAGTAACAATTAATAAAGAAAATACAATTAATTTCATTCAACATCTAACACAATTACGCCAAGCATGAATAGAAGATGAGGTAATACGTCCCTCAGCCTTGTAGAAGTGAAGAGAGAAGTTGGATTATTATAGTCATAACGAAGCGCCAAATCCATAAGGGCCATACAGCACTGCAGAAGTTGGAAGATGAGGTAATCAGGCCCCTCATGATAAAAACCTATGTTCATTTCCTTAGTCTTGATGAATGTGAAATATTGGCAAGTAGATGGTCTCTTACATACTGACGTCAGATGAGGTGCAGCAGTTGAAGTCACGTCACTGGTGAGCAGAACCGACTAGTAAAAGAAGGTCATGTGAAAAAGTTGTGCAAAGATGTAATGATGTTGCTGTGTCAGACAAATATCTTAACAATAATGGCATATCAAATATTTGAGAGGAACTGGCTGGATTCACCACGCTACCTTACTACGAGAAACCTTCTCATTCCACCTGTTGCTATTCTTGCAACATTGCATAGCTCCTGATGACGCATTGAGACGTGTGGAAGATCTTCATCTAAAGATTTCCATTTCCAGTGGCTTGTCTTGCCTTGTTAAGCACGTCTGTCTGTGACTGTATTGCTGGGATTGATGGGATAAAGGTAGAAGTGTCTAAAGCAGTTGGGGATATAGTTTTGGAATGGTTAGTGCTTTTATTTAATAAATGTATGGAAGAAGGGAAGGTACCTAGGGATTGGCAGAGAACATGCATAGTTCCTTTGTATAAAGGCAAAGGAAACAAAAGAGAATGTAACAGTGATAGGAAAATAAGCCTCTTGAATATACCTGATAAAATAAATATATGACAGAATTAATTGTCAGATGGATAGCAGGATCGCCGATAAACAAGGAGGCTTAGGAAGGGTAGGTTATGTGTAAACCAAGAGTTTACAGTGAAACATATAGCTGAACAGTATTTAGAAAAGGGTAAAGAGGTTTTCATTTCATTTATGGATTTGGAAAAGGCATATGATAGGGCTGATATGGGAGCAATGTGGCAGATTTTGCAAATGTATAAAATAGGAGGTAGGTTACCGAAGGCAGTTAAGGGTTTTTACCAGGACACTGGGACTTAGGCTAGAATGTATATGAGAGATAGAGATCATTTTACAGCAAAAGCAGGCCTTAGACGGGGATGTATGATGGCACCATGGTTGTTCAATATATTTATAGATGGGGTTGTAAGAGAAGTGAATGCTCGGTTGTTGGCAAGAGGTGTAGGGTTAAAAGATAAAGAATCTAACACAAAGTGGGAGTTGTCACAGTTGCTCTTTGCTGATGACACTGTGCTTTTGGGAGATTCTGAGAAGTTGGAGAGGTTGGTGGGCGAGTTTAGAAGAGTATGTAAAAGAAGGAAATTAAAAGTGAACCTAAGAAAGAGAAAGGTGAAGATGATAGCAAAAAAAATAGGTAATGAAAGAGTGGGTATCTGATTGATCGGAAGAAGTTGGAGGAAGTAAATGTATTCAGATATCTGGGAGTGGACTTAACAGCAGATCGGTCTATGAAGGACGAGGTGAATCACAGAATTCATGAGAAAAAAAGGGTGAGTGGATCGCTGAGTCGTCTGTGGAGACAAAGAACGTTATCCATGGAAGCAAATATGGGAATGTACGAGAGTATAGTGGTACGAACGATCATATATGGGTGGGAAGCATGGGTGGTGAATGCTGTAACAACGAGAAGGTTGTAGGGAGTGGAGCTGTACTGTAGGCTCGCTTCTGGTAAGACAGTGATGGAGTGAATAATGATGAAAGTGTTTCCTCTTTTTCGGGTCACCCTCCCTTGGTAGGAAACGGCCGATGTGTTAATAAATATATATATATATATATATATATATATATATATATATATATATATATATATATATATATATATATATATATATATATATATATATATATATATACATATATATATATATATATACATATATATATATATATATATATATATATATATATATATATATATATATATATATATATATATATATATATATATATACATATATATATATATATATATATATATATATATATATATATATATATATATATATATATATATATATATATATATATATATATATATATGTCGTGCCGAATAGGCAGAACTTGCGATCTTGGCTTAAATAGCAATGCTCATATAGGACAATTAAAAATTTGTGTATGCAATAATTTCGCCAAAATCATTCTGAACCTGACGAAAAAAATATATTTCACTGTGTTTGTTTAGTATTAAATTATTGTAAACAAATCTAAAATATATTTAGTTGGGTTAGGCAAAAATAAATTGTTCTTGTTATAATAAGGTTAGGTAAGTTTTCTAAGATTCTTTTGGTGCAAAATTATTTTTTTTACATTATCATTAATGAAAAAAATATATGTTTAAACGTATAAGAGAAAATTTCAGAAAGGACTTAATTTTAAATGAGTTCTTGCTAATTGACCAGTTTTACATATTCGGCACGACATATATATATATATATATATATATATATATATATATATATATATATATATATATATATATATATATATATATATATATATATATATATATATATATATATATATATATATATATAAATATATATATATATATATATATATATATATATAAAATATATATATATATATATATATATATATGTATATATATATTTACATATATATATATTTTTTTTTATTATCACACTGGCCGATTCCCACCAAGGCAGGGTGGCCCGAAAAAGAAAAACTTTCACCATCATTCACTCCATCACTGCCTTGCCAGAAGGGTGCTTTACACTACAGTTTTTAAACTGCAACATTAACACCCCTCCTTCAGAGTGCAGGCACTGTACTTCCCATCTCCAGGACTCAAGTCCGGCCTGCCGGTTTCCCTGAACCCCTTCATAAATGTTACTTTTCTCACACTCCAACAGCACGTCAAGTATTAAAAACCATTTGTCTCCATTCACTCCTATCAAACACGCTCACGCATGCCTGCTGGAAGTCCAAGCCCCTCGCACACAAAACCTCTTTTACCCCCTCCCTCCAACTTTTCCTAGGGCGACCCCTACCCCGCCTTCCTTTCACTACAGACTGATACACTCTTGAAGTCACTCTGTTTCGCTTCATTCTCTCTACATGTCCGAATCACCTCAACAACCCTTCCTCAGCCCTCTGGACAACAGTTTTGGTAATCCCGCACCTCCTCCTAACTTCCAAACTACGAATTCTCTGCATTGTATTCACACCACACATTGCCCTCAGACATGACATCTCCAATGCCTCCAGCCTTCTCCTCGCTGCAACATTCATCACCCATGCTTCACACCCATATAAGAGCGTTGGTAAAACTATACTCTCATACATTCCCCTCTTTGCCTCCAAGGACAAAGTTCTTTGCCTCCACAGACTCCTAAGTGCACCACTCACCCTTTTCCCCTCATCAATTCTATGATTCACCTCATCTTTCATAGACCCATCCGCTGACACGTCCACTCCCAAATATCTGAATACATTCACCTCCTCCATACTCCCTCCCTCCAATCTGATATTCAATCTTTCATCACCTAATCTTTTTGTTATTCTCATAACCTTACTCTTTCCTGTATTCACTTTTATTTTTCTTCTTTTGCACACCCTACCAAATTCATCCACCAATCTCTGCAACTTCTCTTCAGAATCTCCCAAGAGCAGAGTGTCATCAGCAAAGAGCAACTGTGACAACTCCCACTTTATGTGTGATTCTTTATCTTTTAACTCCACGCCTCTTGCCAAGACCCTCGCATTTACTTCTCTTACAACCCCATCCATAAATATATTAAACAACCACGGTGACATCACACATTCTTGTCTAAGGCCTACTTTTACTGGGAAATAATTTCCCTCTTTCCTACATACTCTAACTTGAGCCTCACTATCCTTGTAAAAACTCTTCACTGCTTTCAGTAACCTACCTCCTACACCATACACCTGCAACATCTGCCACATTGCCCCCCTATCCACCTTGTCATACGCCTTTTCCAAATCCATAAATGCCATAAAGACCTCTTTAGCTTTATCTAAATACTGTTCACTTATATGTTTCACTGTAAACACCTGGTCCACACACTCCCTACCTTTCCTAAAGCCTCCTTGTTCATCTGCTATCCTATTCTCCTTCTTACTCTTAATTCTTTCAATAATAACTCTACCATACACTTCACCAAGTATACTCAACAGACTTATCCCCCTATAATTTTTGCACTCTCTTTTGTCCCTTTTGCCTTTATACAAAGGAACTATGCATGCTCTCTGCCAATCCCTAGGTACCTTACCCTCTCCCATACATTTATTAAATAATTGCACCAACCACTCCAAAACTATATCCCCACCTGCTTTTAACATTTCTGTCTTTATCCCATCAATCCCGGCTGCCGTACCCCCTTTCATTTAACCTACTGCCTCACGAACGTCCCCCACACTCACAACTGGCTCTTCCTCACTCCTACAAGATGTTATTCCTCCTTGCCCTATACACGAAATCACAGCTTCCCTATCTTCATCAACATTTAACAATTCCTCAAAATATTTCCTCCATCTTCCCAATACCTCTAACTATCCATTTAATAACTCTCCTCTCCTATTTTTAACTGAAATCCATTTGTTCTGTAGGCTTCCTTAACTTGTTAATCTTACTCCAAAACTTTTTCTTATTTTCAACAAAATTTGTTGATAACATCTCACCCACTCTCTCATATGCTCTCTTTTTACATTGCTTCACCACTCTCTTAACCTCTCTCTTTTTCTCCATGTACTCTTCCCTCCTTGCATCACTTCTACTTTGTAAAAACTTCTCCTAGGCTAACTTTTTCTCCCTTACTCTCTTTACATCATCATTCCACCAATCGCTCCTCTTCCCTCCCGCACCCACTTTCCTGTAACCACAAACTTCTTCTGAACACTCTAACACTACATTTTTAAACCTATCCCATACCTCTTCGACCCCATTGCCTATGCTCTCATTAGCCCATCTATCCTCCAATAGCTGTTTATATCTTACCCTATCTGCCTCCTCTTTTAGTTTATAAATCTTCACCTCTCTCTTCCCAGATGCTTCTATTTTCCTTGTATCCCATCTACCTTTTCCTCTCAGTTTAGCTACAACTAGAAAGTGATCTGATATATCTGTGGCACCTCTATAAACATGTACATCCTGAAGTCTACTCAACAGTCTTTTATCTACCAATACATAATCCAACAAACTACTGTCATTTCGCCCTACATCATATCTTGTATACTTATTTATCCTCTTTTTCTTAAAATATGTATTACCTATAACTAAACCCCTTTCTATACAAAGTTCAATCAAAGGGCTCCCATTATCATTTACACCTGGCACCTCAAACTTACCTACCACACCCTCTCTAAAAGTTTCTCCTACTTTAGCATTCAGGTCCCCTACCACAATTACTCTCTCACTTGGTTCAATGGCTCCTATACATTCACTTAACATCTCCCAAAATCTCTCTCTCTCCTCTACATTCCTCTCTTCTCCAGGTGCATACCCGCTTATTATGACCCACTTTTCGTATCCAACCTCTACTTTAATCCACATAATTCTTGAATTTACACATTCATATTCTCTTTTCTCCTTCCATAACTGATCCTTCAACATTACTGCTACCCCTTCCTTTGCTCTAACTCTCTCAGATACTCCAGATTTAATCCCATTTATTTCCCCCCACCGAAACTCCCCTACCCCCTTCAGCTTTGTTTCGCTTAGAGCCATGACATCCAACTTCTTTTCATTCATAACATCAGCAATCATCTGTTTCTTGTCATCCGCACTATATATATATATATATATATATATATATATATATATATATATATATATATATATGTATATATATATATATATATATATATATATATATATATATATATATATATATGTGTGTGTGTGTGTGTGTGTGTGTGTATATATATATCAGTGTAAATACTCTCTAACATTACGAAGGCAGAAACTGCATTTCGCTTTTTAAGGTTTTGTTTCTGACAGAAATTCTTGCATTGTATGAAAATAGAAAATATTCTTTGTGACCTCAACACAAAATTGCTGCAATATAATAACGCAAAGGAATTACCGTGTAAAATATATAGTAATTATTGATCGATCTACAGATTAAAAGATGTGAGTATAGTTTAATTGAAAAGATTTTGTGCAATAGAGAAATACAATTGAGAGGTTCAGAGGAACACGTGAGATGAGTCGAGTTGTTGAAGAAATATGTAATGGGAGGTCAGAGTCAGGTCGCCCAGGAAAAATATCAGACCACTCATGAAAAATATCGGACCACTCAGACTCGGGCCACTCAGGAAAAATATCAGTCCACTCAAGAAAAATATCGGACCACTCAGACTCGGGCCACTCAGGAAAAATATCAGACCACTCAGACTCGGGCCACTCAGGAAAAATATCAGACCACTCAGACTCGGGCCACTAAGGAAAAATATCAGACCACTCAAACTCGGGCCACTCAGGAAAAATATCAGTCCACTCAAGAAAAATATCGGACCACTCAGACTCGGGCCACTCAAGAAAAATATCAGACCACTCAGACTCGGGCCACTCAGGAAAAATATCAGGCCACTCAGACTCGGGCCACTCAGGAAAAATATCAGTCCACTCAGACTCGAGCCACTCAGGAAAAATATCAGGCCACTCAGACTCGGGCCACTCAGGAAAAATAAGCAAAGGCCGTTCAGACGGGTCTCCTACTGTCGGTGTTGTGTGGTAATTATGTGGGAGTGAAGGTGTGTGTGGGTAATGGTGTGTGGGTAATGGTGTGGGTAATGTTTGGACAGCAGAGTGCTGTAGTGATGTGAGGATGGTGATGTGTAGTGAAGTGAGAGAGTGATGGTGTGTGGTAGTAATGCTGATTCTCGTGTGGTTGTTTTGTGTGGGTTGGGTAATGTTTTAGTTATGTGTGGGTGGGGGGAGTGTGGTAGTTATGTGTGGGTGGGGGAGTGTGGTAGTTATGTGTGGGTGGGGGAGTGTGGTAGTTATGTGTGGGTGGGGGGAGTGTGGTAGTTATGTGTGGGTGGGGGGAGTGTGGTAGTTATGTGTGGGTGGGGCAGTGTGGTAGTTATGTGTGGGTGGGGCAGTGTGGTAGATATGTGTGGGTGGGGGAGTGTGGTAGTTATGTGTGGGAGAGGGAGTGTGGGCGTTATGTGTGGGTGGGGGAGTGTGGTAGTTATGTGTGGGTGGGGCAGTGTGGTAGTTATGTGTGGGTGGGGGAGTGTGGTAGTTATGTGTGGGAGAGGGAGTGTGGTAGTTATGTGTGGGTGGGGGGGTGTGGTAGTTATGTGTGGGTGGGGGGAGTGTGGTAGTTATGTGTGGGTGGGGGAGTGTGGTAGTTATGTGTGGGTGGGGGAGTGTGGTAGTTATGTGTGGGTGGGGGGAGTGTGGTAGTTATGTGTGGGTGGGGGGAGTGTGGTAGTTATGTGTGGGTGGGGCAGTGTGGTAGTTATGTGTGGGTGGGGCAGTGTGGTAGCTATGTGTGGGTGGGGGAGTGTGGTAGTTATGTGTGGGAGAGGGAGTGTGGTAGTTATGTGTGGGTGGGGGAGAGTGGTAGTTATGTGTGGGTGGGGCAGTGTGGTAGTTATGTGTGGGTGGGGGAGTGTGGTAGTTATGTGTGGGAGAGGGAGTGTGGTAGTTATGTGTGGGTGGGGGGGTGTGGTAGTTATGTGTGGGTGGGGGGAGTGTGGTAGTTATGTGTGGGTGAGGGAGTGTGGTAGTTATGTGTGGGTGGGGCAGTGTGGTAGCTATGTGTGGGTGAGGGAGTGTGGTAGTTATGTGTGGGTGGGAGAGTGTGGTAGTTATGTGTGGGTGAGGGAGTGTGGTAGTTATGTGTGGGTGGGAGAGTGTGGTAGTTATGTGTGGGTGAGGGAGTGTGGTAGTTATGTGTGGGTGAGGGAGTGTGATAGTTATGTGCGGGTGAGGGAGTGTGGTAGTTATGTGTGGGTGTGGGAGTGTGGTAGTTATGTGTGGGTGAGGGAGTGTGGTAGTTATGTGCGGGTGAGGGAGTGTGGTAGTTATGTGTGGGTGGGGGAGTGTGGTAGTTATGTGTGGGTGAGGGAGTGTGATAGTTATGTGCGGGTGAGGGAGTGTGATAGTTATGTGTGGGTGAGGGAGTGTGGTAGTTATGTGTGGGTGGGGGAGTGTGGTAGTTATGTGTGGGTGAGGGAGTGTGGTAGTTATGTGTGGGTGGGGGAGTGTGGTAGTTATGTGTGGGTGAGGGAGTGTGGTAGTTATGTGTGGGTGGGGGAGTGTGGTAGTTATGTGTGGGTGAGGGAGTGTGGTAGTTATGTGTGGGTGGGGGAGTGTGGTAGTTATGTGTGGGCGAGGGAGTGTGGTAGTTATATGTGGGTGAGGGAGTGTGGTAGTTATGTGTGGGTGAGGGAGTGTGGTAGTTATGTGTGGGTGGGGGAGTGTGGTAGTTATGTGTGGGTGAGGGAGTGTGGTAGTTATGTGTGGTTGGGGGAGTGTGGTAGTTATGTGTGGGTGAGGGAGTGTGGTAGTTATGTGTGGGTGGGGGGAGTGTGGTAGTTATGTGTGGGTGAGGGAGTGTGGTAGTTATGTGTGGGTGAGGGAGTGTGGTAGTTATGTGTGGGTGAGGGAATGTTGTAGTTATGTGTGGGTGAGGGAGTGTGGTAGTTATGTGTGGGTGGGGGAGTGTGGTAGTTATGTGTGGGTGAGGGAGTGTGGTAGTTATGTGTGGGTGAGGGAATGTTGTAGTTATGTGTGGGTGAGGGAGTGTGGTAGTTATGTGTGGGTGAGGGAGTGTGGTAGTTATGTGTGGGTGAGGGAGTGTGGTAGTTATGTGTGGGTGAGGGAGTGTGGTAGTTATGTGTGGGTGGGGGAGTGTGGTAGTTATGTGTGGGTGGGGGAGTGCGGTAGTTATGTGTGGGTGAGGTAGTGTGGTAGTTATGTGTGGGTGGGGGAGTGTGGTAGTTATGTGTGGGTGAGGGAGTGTGGTAGTTATGTGTGGGTGAGGGAGTGTGGTAGTTATGTGTGGGTGAGGGAGTGTGGTAGTTATGTGTGGGTGAGGGAGTGTGGTAGTTATGTGTGGGTGGGGGAGTGTGGTAGTTATGTGTGGGTGGGGGAGTGTGGTAGTTATGTGTGGGTGAGGGAGTGTGGTAGTTATGTGTGGGTGGGGGAGTGTGGTAGTTATGTGTGGGTGAGGGAGTGTGGGAGTTATGTGTGGGTGGGGGAGTGTGGTAGTTATGTGTGGGTGAGGGAGTGTGGTAGTTATGTGTGGGTGGGGGAGTGTGGTAGTTATATGTGGGTGAGGGAGTGTGGTAGTTATATGTGGGTGAGGGAGTGTGGTAGTTATGTGTGGGTGGGGGAGTGTGGTAGTTATGTGTGGGTGAGGGAGTGTGGTAGTTATGTGTGGGTGGGGGAGTGTGGTAGTTATGTGTGGGTGAGGGAGTGTGGTAGTTATGTGTGGGTGGGGGAGTGTGGTAGTTATGTGTGGGTGAGGGAGTGTGGTAGTTATGTGTGGGTGGGGGAGTGTGGTAGTTATGTGTGGGTGAGGGAGTGTGGTAGTTATATGTGGGTGGGGGAGTGTGGTAGTTATGTGTGGGTGAGGGAGTGTGGTAGTTATGTGTGGGTGAGGGAGTGTGGTAGTTATGTGTGGGTGGGGGAGTGTGGTAGTTGTGTGTGGGTGGGGGAGTGTGGTAGTTATGTGTGGGTGAGGGAGTGTGGTAGTTATGTGTGGGTGGGGGAGTGTGGTAGTTATGTGTGGGTGAGGGAGTGTGGTAGTTATGTGTGGGTGAGGGAGTGTGGTAGTTATGTGTGCGTGAGGGAGTGTGGTAATTATGTGTGGGTGAGGGAGTGTGGTAGTTATGTGTGGGTGAGGGAGTGTGGTAGTTATGTGTGGGTGAGGGAGTGTGGTAGTTATGTGTGGGTGAGGGAGTGTGGTAGTTATGTGTGGGTGGGGGAGTGTGGTAGTTATGTGTGGGTGAGGGAGTGTGGTAGTTATGTGTGGGCGAGGGAGTGTGGTAGTTATGTGTGGGTGAGGGAGTGTGGTAGTTATGTGTGGGTGGGGGAGTGTGGTAGTTATGTGTGGGTGAGGGAGTGTGGTAGTTATGTGTGGGCGAGGGAGTGTGGTAGTTATGTGTGGGTGAGGGAGTGTGGTAGTTATGTGTGGGTGTGTGAGTGTGGTAGTTATGTGTGGGTGAGGGAGTGTGGTAGTTATGTGTGGGTGGAGGAGTGTGGTAGTTATGTGTGGGTGAGGGAGTGTGGTAGTTATGTGCGGGTGAGGGAGTGTGGTAGTTATGTGTGGGTGAGGGAGTGTGGTAGTTATGTGTGGGTGGGGGAGTGTGGTAGTTATGTGTGGGTGAGGGAGTGTGGTAGTTATGTGTTGGCGAGGGAGTGTGGTAGTTATATGTGGGTGAGGGAGTGTGGTAGTTATGTGTGGGTGAGGGAGTGTGGTAGTTATATGTGGGTGAGGGAGTGTGGTAGTTATGTGTGGGTGGAGGAGTGTGGTAGTTATGTGTGGGTAGAGGAGTGTGGTAGTTATGTGTGGGTAGAGGAGTGTGGTAGTTATGTGTGGGTTGTAGTATATGACAGTCATGTGAGGTTTGTTGTATATGGTAGTCATGTGTGGGTTGTGGTGTATGGTAGTCATGTGTGGGTTGTGGTATATGGTAGTCATGTGTGGGCTGCGGTGTATGGTAGTCATGTGTTGGTTGTGGTGTATGGTAGTCATGCGTGGGTTGTGGCGTATGGTAGTCATGTGTGGATTGTGGTGTATGGTAGTCATGTGTGGGTTGTGGTATATGGTAGTCATGTGTGGGTTGTGGTGTATGGTAGTCATGTGGGGGTTGTGGTATATGGTAGTCATGTGTGGGTTGTGGTATATGGTAGTCATGTGTGGGTTGTGGTGTATGGTAGTCATGTGTGGGTTGTGGTGTATGGTAGTCATGTGGGGGTTGTGGTATATGGTAGTCATGTGTGGGTTGCGGTATATGGTAGTCATGTGTGGGTTGTGGTATATGGTAGTCATTTGTGGGTTGTGGTGTATGGTAGTCATGTGTGGGTTGTGGTGTATGGTAGTCATGCGTGAGTTGTGGCGTATGGTAGTCATGTGTGGATTGTGGTGTATGGTAGTCATGTGTGGGTTGTGGTATTTGGTAGTCATGTGTGGGTTGTGGTGTATGGTAGTCATGTTGAGGTATTCCTGGAGGATATTTCGGGGGTTAAGGCCCTCGCTGCCTGGTCCATGACCAGGTCTCGCGGTGGATCAGGGCCTGATCAACCAGGCTGTTACTACTGGATACACACGAAACCAACGTAAGATCCGCAGCCCGGGTGGCCAGATACTAACTTTAGGTGTCTGTCCAGCTCCTTCTTGAAGACATCCAGGGGTCTATTGATAATGCTCTTTATGTGTATAATGGGAGGCAGTTGAACAGTCTTGGGCCCCCTGATACTTATTGTGATGTCTTCTAGTGTACTCATGGCACCCCTGCTTTTCATTTGGAGATGTTGCATCACCTGCCGAGTCTTTTTGCTATCGTTGGAAGTGATGTCCATGTGCAGATTTGGGACTAGTCCCTCTTAAATTTTCGAAGTGTATATAATCGTGTGTCTTTCTCGCCTCCCTTCCATGGAATACATGTGAAGAGATTTCAATCGTTCCTAGCTATTTAGGTGCTTTATTGTACTTATATGTGCAGTGAAAGTTCTCTGCATATTCTCCAGGTCTGCAATTTCGCCTGCCTTGAAAGGGGCCGTTAGTGTACAACAACATTCTATGGTATACAATACCGACAAGATGCAGAATTAGACATATGTGCAATATTCTTCATCTTGTCGGTATTGTATAGCATTTATGTTCAACTTGTCAGCCACTACAGCATAATGGAAACCTGATATAGAAGACATCTACACAACCTTGTTTCTTACTACTGGTTCATTCCTTGGGTATAACCTACGTCCACTGGGGATTCCCGCCTACCAGCGACAATGCCTTCGTCTGCTGCACGTCCTACACTTGTATATAAGCGCCAATTATATAAGCGCCAAGCTCCATGACTGTACTCTAGTTACTTCAAGTCTACGATGTTGTTTACCAACTCAGGGTATATAATTCTTCACATTATGTCCTTGTATTGTGTTGATAAAGAAACTGGCTGGCGAACCGTCTACAAATAAAGGTACCCAGATGTTACACATGAGACTAATTTTTCCTCTGGAGCATTCCAGCCTAGAGAGAACAAGTGACTTGAAGAAAATCACAATTGGCTTGACATCCTTAGCTTTGAAGGTTTTCATTATCCATCCTATTATTTTCCTAGCAGATGTGGTAGAGAAATTGTTGTCACAACAATTTCTCTGCCACATCTGCTAGGAAAATGATAGGATGGATAATGAAAACCTTCAAAACTAGGGATGTCAAGCCAATTGAAAGTGAGATGCTCTGTCATTATCACTTCCAGGTCCTTCACATTATTGTTTTGCTTAACTGTGTGGTTGGAATACGTTTTATACTTCGATCCAGTTTTTATTTCCTCGAGTTTTCCATAGAGGAAAAATAGAAAATGGTCTTCATTGAACTGATGCCCATTTTTGTACTTGGTTAATGTCCACTTGGAGATTTGAGGTGTCCTCAATGGAGGACACTATCATGCAGATTCTGGTATCATCAGCAAAGCAGGACACGGTGCTGTGGGTTATATCTCTGCCTGTGTCAGATATAAGGATGAGGAAAAGATAGGAACGATTACTGTGCCTTATAGAACAGAGATTTTCATTGTAACCGCCCCTGACTTTACTGTTTACAATTACTCTTTGCGTTCTATTTGCTACTAAGTTTTAGATTCCTCTATCCATTTTTCCTTTTATTCCTTTATTACGCATTTTGTGAGCTATTACACCATGATCGCACTTCTCGAAGGCTTTTGCAAAGTCTGTGTATACTATATCTGCATTTTGTTTGTCCTCCAGAGCATCCAAGATGACCATCTCATAGTGGTCCAGTGGTTGTGATAGACAGGAGCGACCTGGGTTGTTCCAGTGTTGGGTATCCAAGTGGTTGGCGATCTTGCTCTTAGAACTCTTTCAAAGATTTTTATGATATGGGATGTTAGTTCTATCGGTTTATAATAATTTGCAGTTTCTTTACTGCCGCCTGTGAGGAGTGGGGCTATATATAGATTATTTAAGGCACATGAAAGGGGTTTCTTGCAGTTTTTAACCAACACTGAGTTCCACGAGTCTGGGTGAACTGTTGTTATGTGTGGGTTGTGGTGTATACTAATTATGTGTGGGTGGTTATTAGGTATTTACACTCGTATCACTGAATGGGTTCCACGATCCTTAATTAAGATTTTTTCCACAATAATATTATATATACAAAGGTGAACCTGAGAGCTCAGTAAGTCCTCAAAATATCTTCAGGAAGGATAAAAAAAAACATTAAACACTGTATTTAAAAAATAATATATTTCACATTATAAGAATTACATAATTCTTAAAAAACACAAAACCAATTGTTTTTCTTCTTTTTTCAAACACTGAGACAGCAACGAGTGTTTCTGTCTTACGTTGAGTGAGGGAACACTTTGTGCACTAGATACAGTATGGAAAACATACTAAATTGAATGAGTTTACATGATACAAATAGTCAATTCACCTTGACAGATACAACGTTGTGAAGCAAGAGTGTGTCCCCTGACTAACATGAGCAGTGATTTATGAGTTATGTCGCCTTGCTGCAGTGATTTATGAGTTATGTCACCTTGCAGCAGTGATTTATGAGTTATGTCACCTTGCAGCAGTGATTTATGAGTTGTGTCACCTTGCAGCAGTGATTTATGAGTTATGTCACCTTGCAGCAGTGATTTATGAGTTATGGCGCCTTGCAGCAGTGATTTATGAGTTATGTCACCTTGAAGCAGTGATTTATGAGTTATGTCACCTTGCAGCAGTGATTTATGAGTTATGTCACCTTGCAGCAGTGATTTATGAGTTATGGCGCCTTGCAGCAGTGATTTATGAGTTATGTCACCTTGAAGCAGTGATTTATGAGTTATGTCACCTTGCAGCAGTGATTTATGAGTTATGGCGCCTTGCAGCAGTGATTTATGAGTTATGTCACCATGCAGCAGTGATTTATGAGTTTCACCTTGCAGCAGTGATTTATGAGTTGTGTCACCATGCAGCAGTGATTTATGAGTTGTGTCACCTTGCAGCAGTGATTTATGAGTTGTGTAACCTTGCAGCAGTGATTTATGAGTTATGTCGCCTTGCACCAGTGATTTATGAGTTGTGTCACCTTGCAGCAGTGATTTATGAGTTATGTCACCTTGCAGCAGTGATTTATGAGTTTTGTCACCTTGCAGCAGTGATTTATGAGTTATGTCGCCTTGCAGCAGTGATTTATGAGTTGTTTCACCTTGCAGCAGTGATTTATATTTATATCACCTTGCAAGAGTGATTTATGAGTTATGTCACCTTGCAAGAGTAATTTATACGTTATATCTCCTTGCAACAGTGATTTATGAGTTATGTGCCTTGCAGCAGTGATTTATGAGTTATGTCACCTTGCAACAGTAATTTATAAGTTATATCACCTTGCAACAGTGATTTATGACTTATGTCACCTTACAGCAGTGATTTATGAGTTATGTCACCTTGCAGCAGTGATTTATGGGTTATATCGCCTTGCAGCAGTGATTTATGAGTTATTTCACCTTACAGCAGTGATTTGTGAGTTATGTCACCTTGTAGCAGTGATTTATGAGTTATGTCACCTTGCAGCTGTGATTTATAAGTTATTTCACCTTACAGCAGTGATTTGTAAGTTATGTCACCTTGCAGCAGTGATTTATGAGTTATGTCACCTTGCAGCTGTGATTTGTGAGTTATTTCACCTCTCAGTGCGGACTTTGGCATTTGTGACTAATTATTACGGATAATTTGAGGTAAGCGGAGGCCTAAATAGGCCTAGAAACATTTTATTGGAATTTAAACTGTCTAATGAACTCGGCCTAAAATATTAACTTTCTCGCTTTTTTAGGCCTTTTTGAGCCTTTGACAATCAAAAACAGATCGACATCAATTAATAGTCCAAACAGCCAATTTTGCAGTTGAGTGAACATTTTCCTATTTTAAAATAGTCGAAAACAATAACCGTAGGAATTCCAATCAGTAAATCAATCGTTACTTTCTCCAATAATCTCGTACCTGGGCCTCTCCTGTGTAAGAGTTGTTCATAGTTAATTCATCGTTACTCAACTTAAGTCGATGTTTTTACTTATATCTCCATTAAAAATCTTGTCAAACACATCAGGCGTCTGAGGAGGAGTTGTCGAATTCATTTAAGAACGGTATATTTCAGGTGATGTTGACAGGGAAACCCAAAATTACAGTCCATTTGTCACCACTATGACTTCCATTTTGGGTTATTTTTGGGTACTAGCAACTGGTACTAAAAAATACCTAATTCAACCCTCAACTACCACCGTAAAAACTGCTAAAAAATATGCCAGATTAACTACTTTGTCACTTATTTTAACCAGTTCCTCAAAAACAACCAACACTGAATGCACTCTGGTCAATCAAGCAACCGGTTCCACTGCTATGTAGTACTGAGACTTATAAAACAACCGGTTCCACTGCTATGTAGTACTGAGACTTATAAAACAACCGGTTCCACTGCTATGTAGTACTGAGACTTATGAAACAACCGGTTCCACTGCTATGTAGTACTGAGACTTATGAAACAACCGGTTCCACTGCTATGTAGTACTGAGACTTATAAAACAACCGGTTCCACTGCTATGTAGTACTGAGACTTATAAAACAACCGGTTCCACTGCTATGTAGTACTGAGACTTATGAAACAACCGGTTCCACTGCTATGTAGTACTGAGAGCTATGAAACAACCGGTTCCACTGCTATGTAGTACTGAGACTTATGAAACAACCGGTTCCACTGCTATGTAGTACTGAGAGCTATGAAACAACCGGTTCCACTGCTATGTAGTACTGAGACTTATGAAACAACCGGTTCCACTGCTATGTAGTACTGAGACTTATGAAACAACCGGTTCCACTGCTATGTAGTACTGAGACTTATGAAACAACCGGTTCCACTGCTATGTAGTACTGAGACTTATGAAACAACCGGTTCCACTGCTATGTAGTACTGAGACTTATGAAACAACCGGTTCCACTGCTATGTAGTACTGAGAGCTATGAAACAACCGGTTCCACTGCTATGTAGTACTGAGACTTATGAAACAACCGGTTCCACTGCTATGTAGTACTGAGACTTATGAAACAACCGGTTCCACTGCTATGTAGTACTGAGAGCTATGAAACAACCGGTTCCACTGCTATGTAGTACTGAGACTTATGAAACAACCGGTTCCACTGCTATGTAGTACTGAGACTTATGAAACAACCGGTTCCACTGCTATGTAGTACTGAGACTTATGAAACAACCGGTTCCACTGCTATGTAGTACTGAGACTTATGAAACAACCGGTTCCACTGCTATGTAGTACTGAGACTTATGAAACAACCGGTTCCACTGCTATGTAGTACTGAGACTTATGAAACAACCGGTTCCACTGCTATGTAGTACTGAGACTTATGAAACAACCGGTTCCACTGCTATGTAGTACTGAGAGCTATGAAACAACCGGTTCCACTGCTATGTAGTACTGAGACTTATGAAACAACCGGTTCCACTGCTATGTAGTACTGAGACTTATGAAACAACCGGTTCCACTGCTATGTAGTACTGAGACTTATGAAACAACCGGTTCCACTGCTATGTAGTACTGAGACTTATGAAACAACCGGTTCCACTGCTATGTAGTACTGAGAGCTATGAAACAACCGGTTCCACTGCTATGTAGTACTGAGACTTATGAAACAACCGGTTCCACTGCTATGTAGTACTGAGACTTATGAAACAACCGGTTCCACTGCTATGTAGTACTGAGACTTATGAAACAACCGGTTCCACTGCTATGTAGTACTGAGACTTATGAAACAACCGGTTCCACTGCTATGTAGTACTGAGACTTATGAAACAACCGGTTCCACTGCTATGTAGTACTGAGACTTATGAAACAACCGGTTCCACTGCTATGTAGTACTGAGACTTATGAAACAACCGGTTCCACTGCTATGTAGTACTGAGACTTATGAAACAACCGGTTCCACTGCTATGTAGTACTGAGACTTATGAAACAACCGGTTCCACTGCTATGTAGTACTGAGACTTATGAAACAACCGGTTCCACTGCTATGTAGTACTGAGAGCTATGAAACAACCGGTTCCACTGCTATGTAGTACTGAGACTTATGAAACAACCGGTTCCACTGCTATGTAGTACTGAGACTTATGAAACAACCGGTTCCACTGCTATGTAGTACTGAGACTTATGAAACAACCGGTTCCACTGCTATGTAGTACTGAGAGCTATGAAACAACCGGTTCCACTGCTATGTAGTACTGAGACTTATGAAACAACCGGTTCCACTGCTATGTAGTACTGAGACTTATGAAACAACCGGTTCCACTGCTATGTAGTACTGAGACTTATGAAACAACCGGTTCCACTGCTATGTAGTACTGAGACTTATGAAACAACCGGTTCCACTGCTATGTAGTACTGAGAGCTATGAAACAACCGGTTCCACTGCTATGTAGTACTGAGACTTATGAAACAACCGGTTCCACTGCTATGTAGTACTGAGACTTATGAAACAACCGGTTCCACTGCTATGTAGTACTGAGACTTATGAAACAACCGGTTCCACTGCTATGTAGTACTGAGACTTATGAAACAACCGGTTCCACTGCTATGTAGTACTGAGAGCTATGAAACAACCGGTTCCACTGCTATGTAGTACTGAGACTTATGAAACAACCGGTTCCACTGCTATGTAGTACTGAGACTTATGAAACAACCGGTTCCACTGCTATGTAGTACTGAGACTTATGAAACAACCGGTTCCACTGCTATGTAGTACTGAGACTTATGAAACAACCGGTTCCACTGCTATGTAGTACTGAGACTTATGAAACAACCGGTTCCACTGCTATGTAGTACTGAGACTTATGAAACAACCGGTTCCACTGCTATGTAGTACTGAGACTTATGAAACAACCGGTTCCACTGCTATGTAGTACTGAGACTTATGAAACAACCGGTTCCACTGCTATGTAGTACTGAGAGCTATGAAACAACCGGTTCCACTGTTATGTAGTACTGAGACTTATGAAACTGTTAGCAGTAGAGAAGGAGATTCTGATGATTCTTTTACTTAAAAGAAATTGTTGACAAAACTGCTTACACTAGTGAATTCTCCTCACTTATATGGAAAATAAAATATCCCTTTTTAATTTTAAACTCTAATTATTGAATTATAATAGGCAACCTGCATGCATTTTTGTTATGTATATTTTCGTTCATATACGTAACACAGTTTCCAGATGACTTACGTAGATAATTAATCTATTTGTACTGTAGTAACATATAGCTAAAAGTGGAAGCTCATTCATCTGGTCATTTGTATTGAATGTCTTGTGGCACAAAAATATAGGAAATGCGCAATACTCATTTCCATAGAATTTCCATAGAATTTCCATAGAATTTCCATAGAATTTTAGTGTTTCTATCTAGTAATGAAAATATTAACTATCAGTAATGTATTAATATAAATACTGGTGGGAATAATCAAGTTATCATTATATAAGAATAATTTCATGTTATTATTCTTCATGCAGACATACCACTGTCAGCTGTTTGTGGTTGCAGGGATCGAGACATAGCTCCTGGCCCCGCCTCTTCACTGATTGCTACTAGGTCCTCTCTCTCTGCTCCATAAGCTTTATCATACCTCGTCTTGAAACTATGTATGGCTCCTGCTTCCACTACGTCACTTGCCAGATTATTCCACTTCCTGGCAACTCTAAAACTAAAGAAATACATCGTAACATATCTTTGATTGATCTGAGTCTTCAACTTCTGCGAGAGCAATGTAAGGATCACGAGATGTGTCACCTTGATGGTGAGTGCGTGATGTGTCACCTTGATGGTGAGTGCGTGATGTGTCACCTTGATGGTGAGTACGTGATGTGTCACCTTGATGGTGAGTGCGTGATGTGTCACCTTGATGGTGAGTGCGTGATGTGTCACCTTGATGGTGAGTGCGTGATGTGTCACCTTGATGGTGAGTGGGTGTGGCATGGTCACAGTATATTACAATTTATTATGTGTTTATCACACACCCGTTGGCATGACCTCTCGACCAGCCAATTGGTAATTCAGAATGGAGCAGTTCCGGGCCCCACTGCTCTAATATTTGTCCAGTTTAGTCAACCAATAACGTGAGAGCTGCCCCCCAGCAGAGCTGAGGTTGTGCTTTGCCACCTGGATGTGAGTCAGACGTTCATTCAACCTGGTCGTATACACTTATACTTTCTTGTCTATTCTGAGTCGTAAAACTGTCTGTTATAAGTGACTCTTTGCTCTCTGTCTCAGTGTTGTTATACTAATGATGAGTTAAAATTGTAAACACTGTGCAGAGATCTGTGAAGGCAATATATGAGCAAAGAAAATACTTCCACATTGTGTTTGTGTTTGCCTGTGACTGACAGTGTCAGCAAGCACTGGAGCTGCTACCTGTCTTCTTAACAGGTGACTGTCAGACTCACCAACAGTCATATAGATAGCGAGTGAAGTGACTGGAAGAATTACCAGCTGAGTCACATATGTGGTGAGTAAGGTGACTGAAGACACACCATTTGTGTTACTAACATGGTGAGTGAATTGGTAGACTCACTGTGTCAGTATTATGATGAGTGAGATGATTGTGAAATTCATCAACTGTGTCACTATGATGGTGAGTGAGGTGACTTGTAGACTCACCAGTTGTGAGTCACGTGACTTGGAGACTCACCAGTTGTGAGTGAGTCAGGTGACTTGTAGACTCACCAGTTGTGAGTGAGTCAGGTGACTTGTAGACTCACCAGTTGTGAGTCAGGTGAGTTCTAGACTCACCAGTTGTGAGTCAGGTGACTTGTAGACTCACCAGTTGTGAGTCAGGTGACTTGTAGACTCACCAGTTATAAGTCAGGTGACTTGTAGACTCACCAGTTATAAGTCAGTTGACTTGTAGACTCACCAGTTGTGAGTCAGGTGACTTGTAGACTCACCAGTTGTGAGTCAGGTGACTTGTAGACTCACCAGTTATAAGTCAGGTGACTTGTAGACTCACCAGTTGTGAGTCAGGTGACTTGTAGACTCACCAGTTATAAGTCAGGTGACTTGTAGACTCACCAGTTATAAGTCAGGTGACTTGTAGACTCACCAGTTGTGAGTCAGGTGACCACGAGGCTCACTTGCTCTGACCATATTAGTGAAAGTATAATTACTCTGGCCGTGAAAGTCACTGGACGGCTGCCAGGTAGGAAAGTCACTGGACGGCTGCCAGGTAGGAAAGTCACTGGACGGCTGCCAGGTAGGAAAGTCACTGGACGGCTGCCAGGTAGGAAAGTCACTGGACGGCTGCCAGGTAGGAAAGTCACTGGACGGCTGCCAGGTAGGAAAGTCACTGGACGGCTGCCAGGTAGGAAAGTCACTGGACGGCTGCCAGGTAGGAAAGTCACTGGACGGCTGCCAGGTAGGAAAGTCACTGGACGGCTGCCAGGTAGGAAAGTCACTGGACGGCTGCCAGGTAGGAAAGTCACTGGACGGCTGCCAGGTAGGAAAGTCACTGGACGGCTGCCAGGTAGGAAAGTCACTGGACGGCTGCCAGGTAGGAAAGTCACTGGACGGCTGCCAGGTAGGAAAGTCACTGGACGGCTGCCAGGTAGGAAAGTCACTGGACGGCTGCCAGGTAGGAAAGTCACTGGACGGCTGCCAGGTAGGAAAGTCACTGGACGGCTGCCAGGTAGGAAAGTCACTGGACGGCTGCCAGGTAGGAAAGTCACTGGACGGCTGCCAGGTAGGAAAGTCACTGGACGGCTGCCAGGTAGGAAAGTCACTGGACGGCTGCCAGGTAGGAAAGTCACTGGACGGCTGCCAGGTAGGAAAGTCACTGGACGGCTGCCAGGTAGGAAAGTCACTGGACGGCTGCCAGGTAGGAAAGTCACTGGACGGCTGCCAGGTAGGAAAGTCACTGGACGGCTGCCAGGTAGGAAAGTCACTGGACGGCTGCCAGGTAGGAAAGTCACTGGACGGCTGCCAGGTAGGAAAGTCACTGGACGGCTGCCAGGTAGGAAAGTCACTGGACGGCTGCCAGGTAGGAAAGTCACTGGACGGCTGCCAGGTAGGAAACACAACTAACATTAATATATTTCCCTTCCCTAAGTTGCTACCGATTCCACCGTTTTGCTTTCCCTCGATTCCTTAGTTTCGTGTTTTTTTTAAGATTTATTATTTTTTGGAAGTTTTAAAAAGTAAAACGAAACAGGTATTCTCGTATATGTCGAGTTTCAAACATGTTTTTGTCACTCTAGACAGCATCCACCATCTCTCCCCAAGAGACTGACATGCTGATAGAGAGGATGACATGACCAAGTTGAGATGTAAGTGACGGTGCCTTGGTGTTGTGAGTAAGTTAGTGCACTACTCATAGTACTGTTATTTTGAGTGACGTTAGTGCACCACCCGTACTATCACCACCACCATCACTAACACCTCCATCACCACCATACCACAACTACTATCAACACAGCCACTCCCACTACCACAATATAAACTAGACAGTACCCGCCACAACTATCAAAACTACTACTACCACTATCACTATCAGTCACCATCACTGCAATCACCAACACCACTACAATCCCCACGTCCACCACCAGCACCACCTCAACCATCAAAACCACTACCATCACCATCACCAAAACCATACTCACACTCACCTCCACCACCACCACCATTACATCCTCTAACACCTCCGCCACCACCACTATCACCATCACAACCACTAAAACCGCCAGAATCACCACTAAAACCAAAATCACCATTAAACCATCACACCTAAGCTTTAACCTCTATGACCACCATCACCTCCACCACCATCACTCCCACCACCATCACCCCCACCACCATCACCCCCACCACCATCACCTCCACCACCATCACTCCCACCACCATCACCCCCACCACCATCACCTCCACCACCATCACTCCCACCACCATCACCCCCACCACCATCACCCCCACCACCATCACCCCCACCACCATCACCCCTACCACCATCACTCCCACCACCATCACCCCCACCACCATCACTCCCACCACCATAACTCCCACCACCCCCACCACCACCACCATCAACCCCACCCCCACCACCACCACCCCACCACCATCACCCCCACCACCATCACCCCCACCACCACCACCCCCACCTCCACCACCATCACCCCACCCCACCACCATCACCCCCACCACCATCACCCCCAGCACCACCACCATCACCCCCACCATTATCACCCCCACTACCATCACCCCCACCACCACCACCCCCACCTTCACCACCATCACCCCTACCGCCATCACCCCTACCGCCATCACCCCCACCGCCATCACCCCCACCACCATCACTCCCACCACCATCACCCCCACCACCATCACTCCCACAACCATAACTCCCACCACCCCCACCTTCACCACCGTCACCCCCACCCCCACCACCATCACCCCACCACCATCACCCCCACCACCATCACCCCCACCACCATCACTCCCACAACCATAACTCCCACCACTACCACCTCCACCACCATCACCCCCACCACCACCACCATCACCACCACCACCATCACCCCCACCACCACCACCACCATCACCCCCACCACCATCACCCCCACCACCACCACCCCCACCACCATCACCACCACCACCATCACCCCAACCACCATCACCCCCACCACCATTACCCCCACCACCATCACCATCACCACCATAACCCCCACCACCATCACCCCCACCGGCATCACCCCCACCACCATCACCCCCACCACCATCACCCTCACCACTATCACCCCCACCACCATCACCCCCACCACCATCACCCCCACCTCCACCACCATCACCCCCACCACCATCACCTCCACCACCATCACTCCCACCACCATCACCCCCACCACCATCACCCTCACCACCATCACCCCCACCACCATCACCCCTACCACCATCACTCCCACCCCCATCACCCCCACCACCATCACTACCACCACCATAACTCCCACCACCCCCACCTCCACCACCATCAACCCCACCCCCACCACCACAACCCCACCACCATCACCCCCACCACCATCACCCCCACCACCATCACCCCCACCTCCACCACCATCACCCCACCCCACCACCATCACACCCACCAACATCACCCCCACCCCCACCACCATCACCCCCACCATTATCACCCCCACTACCATCACCCCCACCACCACCACCCCCACCTTCACCACCATCACCCCTACCGCCATCACCCCTACCGCCATCACCCCCCACCGCCATCACCCCCACCACCATCACTCCCACCACCATCACCCCCACCACCATCACTCCCACAACCATAACTCCCACCACCCCCACCTTCACCACCGTCACCCCCACCCCCACCACCATCACCCGAACCACCATCACCCCCACCACCATCACCCCCACCACCATCACTCCCACAACCATAACTCCCACCACCCACCCACCTCCACCACCATCACCACCACCACCACCACCATCACCCCCACCACCATCACCCCCACCACCATCACCCCCACCCCCAGCACTCACACCACCCTCACCCCCACCACCATCACCCACACCACCATCACTCACACCACCATCACCCCAACCACCATCACCCCCACCACCATTACCCCCCACCACCATCACCCTCACCACCATCACCCCCACCACCATCACCCCCACCGGCATCACCCCCACCACCATCACCCCCACCACCATCACCCTCACCACCATCACCCCCACCACCATCACCCCCACCGCCATCACCCCCACCTCCACCACCATCACCCCCACCACCATCACCCCCACCACCATCAGCCCCACCGCCATCACCCCCACCTCCACCACTACAACGAGGTAGTCGCCTACGGAAAGCGCACCTACATCAACTCTCTCTCTCCCACGTTAATTTCTCTCTATCTTTTTATCCTCTAAGGTGCCTTTGTGAGCGCCAGCTGTGTGCTTGCATAATTATATATTTTCCGTATAATGGCAGTGGTGCTCATATGAGCCCTGTTGAGAGCCAGGGGATGGAGTAGGTGAGTAGAGGGCTTGTGGTATGGAGTGAGTGAGAGAGAGAGAGAGAGAGAGAGAGAGCAGGAAGATGGTTGGAGAGTCGAATCTCGTTTCCTGTGTGTACTCATCTATTTGTGGTTGCAGGTGTCGATTCATAGCTCCTGGACCCGCCTCTTCACTGATCACTAGTACGTCACTCACTCCCTGCTCCATGAGCTTTAAATAACCTTGTCTTAAAACTATGTATGGTTCCTGCCTAAACTGTGTTACTTACCAGACAATTCCACTTCCTGATAACTCTATGACTGAAGAAATACTTAACAACATCCCCTTGACTCATCTGAGTCTTATTTGTCTTTATCATGTCTCTCCTGACCCTCCTGTCCTGCATATTCCAATATAGGCCTGACGTACACGGTGTACAGTCTTAAACGATTCCTTGCTGAGGTATCAGAACGCTATTCTCATGTTTGCCCGGCGCCCATATCCTGCTGCAGTTATCGGGTGGATGTGTTCCCCAGGAACACATCCAAAGTGAGGCTTGCAGTCTTTAGCCACCTAGCCTGCACTCTGTCTACGGTTTTCTTTGCCCTTCCCGATCTTCATGACTTTGCATTTGGCGGGGTTAAATTCGAGGTGTCAGTTGTTGGACAAGGCTTCCAGCCTGTCCAGGTCTCTTTGTAGTTCTGCCTGATCCTCGACAGATTTAATTCCCGTCATTAACTTCACATCATCTGCAAACAGGGATACTACTTAGTCTAGCCCTACCTTCATGTCATTCACATATACCAAAAACAGCACAGGTCTTAGGGCTGACCCCTGTGGAACCCTGCTCGTCACAGACGCCCACTCTGACACCTCGTCTCGTATTATGACTCGTTGTTGCCTCCCTGTTAGTTATTCTCTGATCCATTGCAGTGACTTTCCTGTTATGAGTGCCTGATCCTGTAGCTTTTGCACTAACGTCTTGTGAGGAACTGTGTTGGGGGCCTTCCTGTAGTCCAAGAAGATGCAATCTACTCATCCCCCTCTCTCTCGTGTTTTACTTACGTTTCTTGTCATAAAACTCCAGTAGGTTTGTGACACAGGATTTCCCTTCCCTGAAACCATGCTGGTTGTCGTTCATAAGCTTGTTCCTTTCTAGGTGCTACACCTCTCTCCTCCTGATAATATTCTCTATGAATTTGCATTCTATACACGTCAGTGACACTGGTCTGTAGTTTAATGCCTCGTGTCTGTCTTCTTTCTTAAAAATTGGGACTATATTTGCCACCTTCCATTCCTCAGATAGGTGCCCAGTTTCAATGGATGTACTGAATATTGTTGTTAGCGGCACACACATCATCTCTGCTCCCTCTCTAAGGACCCACGGAGAGATGTCCGGTCCCACTGTCATTGAGGTATCAAGTTTACATAGCACCTTCATGACTTCCTTCTCGGTTGTGTGTATTTCATCTAGCACTTGTTGGAGTATCTCTTGTTGGTGTAGCCCTCTATTCTGACTTCCTGGAGTCCTTTGTGTCTCTACTAGGAATACTTATTTAAATCTCATATTGAGTTCCTCACACACTCCTTGCTTCTTTCTTGTGAACTCCCCACCTTCCTTCTTCAGCCTGATTACCTGCTCCTGGACTGTTGTTTTTCTCCTGATGTTCATATACAACAGTTTCGGGTCAGACTTGAATTTCGATGCTATGTCATTTTCGTATTGTCGTTGGACTTAGCTTTTGCTTCCCTACACTTCTGGGTGAACCAAGGGCTTCTTCTGGTCTTTCCATTATTTCTGTTTCCCTTGGAAACAAACCTCTCCTCGGACTGCTTGCATTTTCTTGTCACATAGTCTATATTTCGTTTACTGATATTCCTACCAATTCTCTTTCCCACTGTACCTCTTGCAGGAACTTCCTCATGCCTGTATAGTCCCCCTTTTGTAGTTTGGCTTTTCCCATCCTATTCCTGTTACCCTCTCCACTTGTAATTCCACTATGTATTCAAAGCTCAGTACCACATGATCTTCAATGTCTGAACTGCTCAAGATGAGTACGAGGTCTAGTCTTCTTGGTTCACCCTCATCTCTCTCTCTCTCTCTCTCTCTCTCTCTCTCTCTCTCTCTCTCTCTCTCTCTCTCTCTCTCTCTCTCTCTCTCTGGTAGTGTTCCTAACATGTTGATGCATGAGGTTTTCCAGTACGACATCCAACATTTTGGCTCTCCATGTTTTGGGACCTCCATCTGGCTACAGGTTTTCCCAGTCAGTCTCCTTGTAATTAAAATCACCCATAACTAGTAACTTCGCTCTACCCGTGTGAGCTCTTCTGGCCATCTCGGCTAGTGTGTCTACCGTTGCTCTCTTCATATTCTTCTCTTAGCCTCATGCAGTTCTGTGGCGGGTTGTATATCACTGCAATTGCCACCTTATGGCCCCCAGACTGTGTGTGTGTGTGTGTGTGTCTATTAGCAAAGATATTGATCCTCCATCTAGCATCTAGCCAGTTTCTGGTTTTCTAACAGGTAGCTAGTCTGTATTCAAAAACTGTTATCATGTATTACATAGAACTTCTCAAAGCGCATAGGGGCTGCAACCGGGTGAATGTTAACCAACCAAATTAAAGTTTGAAACTTTAATAAAAAAAAATAAGCCTAGGTGGATAAAAATATTTACAGCAAATCATTAACTTAGTAATTATGGAGATTAGCTCCTACACAGTGTTTGGTGTATTGCTTCAGTATACCATTTAGAGAGCATATTATACTTATTCTATACTTTTAACTGTGCTAACAACACCTTATCTATGATACTGTACATTATAATGCTCTAAACAACAGTACCATCTGGTACGTTACACATATATATGTGTGTATGTGCTCGGTTACACTCGAGTTTAAAAGTGACTGATAAAACAAGTCCCCAGATAACCTAACTTCTGACCCATTGAGAGGCAGTTTAACAGCTTGCTTGAACAGTAGGACCACCAAATTACCGAATACCACAAAGCAAGAAGCAGCAGTGAACAGCACAATGTCAGAAAAGGAAGGAGATGACCCTAACTGAGGACAATTGATAAATCCTCTACATGAGGCAAAGAAAACTCCCAAATTACTGGATTTCAGTTCAGCAACTTCCAGACTTCTCAACGACAGATCACAGCATAGGAGAACAGTTCTCCCAGAGTCCAGAGAAGAGGCTTTGCCTCAATGATGTCCAGCCATAGAGAGAGCGAGAGAGAGCTGGTGCTAGATCAGGTGTCCTCGCAGCTTATCAGCAATGCAGGTAGCCAATCAAAACTCGAATGTACGAGCATAGAGTGTTATATTCTACCTATGAATGTAACTAAAGAGAAAAAATAACTAATACTATAAAACATGATATTTTCGACTTGACTCTTAATGAAAATAACATTAGCAATATTAGATGAAAAAGGACATATGCACCATGCTTATTGTCATATTTTCTGAAGAATCTTCAGTGTGTGTGTGTGTGTGTGTGTGTGTGTGTGTGTGTGTGTGTGTGTGTGTGTGTGTGTGTGTGTGTGTGTGTGTGTGTGTGTGTGTGTGTGTGTGTGTGTGTGTGTGTGTGTTTGTGTTTGTGTGTGTGTTTGCTTTTGAATGGCTTTGTATGTGTGTGTATGTCTGGCCCTTCCTCTCAGGATGCTGTGCCTCAACTCGTGGACTTTATCGCACTTGCTTGCTCTTAAAACTTCTTATGAATTCAGCCTCCATCACTTCCTCGTCGATTTCATTCCTCACTCCGATCATTTTCCAGACATCCTCTGACTCATCTCTGCCCTCTTGTTCTTGTATCCCACTTCGCACACATTATATTTTCATCTACTGTAATAATTAATAATAATAATAATAATAATAATAATAATAATAATAATAATAATAATAATAATAATAATAATAATAATAATAATAATAATAATATCTTTATTTCTACAAGTACATGTACAAGGTATACAGACCATAGCTTGACATCAGTGACATATTACTATATAGAAAGCCATTTGTTATGTACAGCATTTCGGGCAAATTAGGTCAATTTTGTCTCGTCTCGGGATGCGACTAACACCAGTCGACTAATACCCAGGTACCCATTTTTTACTGTTGGGTGAGCATGGACACCCGGTGTAAGGAAACACGCCCAATGCTTCAATCCTCACCGGGAATCGATCCCGGACACTCACAGTGTGAAGTGAGAGCTTCTGCCACCAGGCCACTGTCCTGGGCGCATTTTGAATACTGTTATGATAGATCCCTGACTCTTCTGCTACAGTGTCGTTAGCTTCAATTCTGTGAGCCGTTTGTAACATACAGTGAATACGTTACAGTTTATTCTGCGTTCATCACACCCATTGAGATACCCTCTCAACAAGCCAACTGGCGATTAGGTTGGAGCAGGTTGTTTAAGGGCCCTATTCCTCCAGTAGACTGTCCAGTTCAAATTAACCATTTTGGTGAGAGTTTGTTCCCAGCCAAGTTGAGGTTAGGTTTCCTTCCCTGAATGGGTGGCAGACACTAACACTGGTTACATACTCTTACTGACTGGTCTGTTCTGAGCTGTAAAAGTTGTTCTAGTGAGTGGCGCTTCACTTTCTTATTACCATTCTGCTAATTATACAACTGTTAATACTGTAAATATCTTGATGAAGGGAATATACAAGTGAAGAAAAAGCTACCCTCTTCTGCTTACCTTTTGCATTTAATTGTTTTTCTTGATACCTTGTTTCGAGACTTGAGTTACAGTTATGTTCAACAGCTCTTGGTATTATGTACCTGTGTTCATAATACCTCTCCTTGTAACTTTTATACTTTGTCACTGTGCACTGACCTAATTGTGCTGTAGTTTCTGCTATCAAATCTTAGCTCTTGGCCCTGACTTTCCATTGGCTGCACCAGTCACTCTCAGACCAGCTACAACTGAGGCAGTCCCTCTGTCTCCTCTCTGGTCAGTTTTATGAATATCTATTTTCCTTGCTTGTTACTGTTTTACGGCTGATTGTACTGATTATTTCTGTTTGGCAAAATGGTCGCTTCATTCTTCAAGCAAGCTGTGCTTATGGCCTTTCTGATGTTAGCATTGAGTGGATTTAGGAAATTTTTAATTTTGTCGTTCATACAAACACACATACACACACACACACACACACACACACACACACACACACACACACACACACACACACACACACACACACACACACACACACATATATATATATATATATATATATATATATATATATATATATATATATATATATATATATATATATATTTCAACAAGTTGGTCGTCTCC
Organism: Cherax quadricarinatus; assembly: GCF_038502225.1. NCBI lineage: Eukaryota > Metazoa > Arthropoda > Malacostraca > Decapoda > Parastacidae > Cherax > Cherax quadricarinatus. Next base: position 17,321,749 of record NC_091356.1, on the reverse strand, counting down.
CACCGAGGCAGGGTGACCCAAAAAAGAAAGAAAATCCCCAAAAAGAAAATACTTTCATCATCATTCAACACTTTCACCACACTCACACATTATCACTGCTTTTGCAGAGGTGCTCAGAATACAACAGTTTAGAAGCATATACGTATAAAGATACACAACATATCCCTCCAAACTGCCAATATCCCAAACCCCTCCTTTAAAGTGCATGCATTGTACTTCCCATTTCCAGGACTCAAGTCCGACTATATGAAAATAACCGGTTTCCTTGAATCCCTTCACTAAATATTACCCTGCTCACACTCCAACAGATCGTCAGGTCCCAAGTACCATTCGTCTCCATTCACTCCTATCTAACACGCTCATGCACGCTTTCTGGAAGTCCAAGCCCCTCGCCCACAAAACCTCCTTTACCCCCTCTTTCCAACCCTTTCGAGGACGACCCCTACCCCTCTTTCCTTCCCCTATAGATTTATATGCTTTCCATGTCATTCTACTTTGATCCATTCTCTCTAAATGACCGAACCACCTCAACAACCCTTCTTCTGCCCTCTGACTAATGCTTTTATTAACTCCACACCTTCTCCTAATTTCCACACTCCGAATTTTCTGCATAATATTTACACCACACATTGCCCTTAGACAGGACATCTCCACTGCCTCCAACCGTCTCCTCGCTGCTGCATTTACCACCCAAGCTTCACATCCATATAAGAGTGTTGGTACTACTATACTTTCATACATTCCCTTCTTCGCCTCCATAGATAACGTTTTTTGACTCCACATATACCTCAACGCACCACTCACCTTTTTTCCCTCATCAATTCTATGATTAACCTCATCCTTCATAAATCCATCCGCTGACACGTCAACTCCCAAGTATCTGAAAACATTCACTTCTTCCATACTCCTCCTTCCCAATTTGATATCCAATTTTTCTTTATCTAAATCATTTGATACCCTCATCACCTTACTCTTTTCTATGTTCACTTTCAACTTTCTACCTTTACACACATTCTCAAACTCATCCACTAACCTTTGCAATTTTTGTTTAGAATCTCCCATAAGCACAGTATCATCAGCAAAAAGTAACTGTGTCAATTCCCATTTTGAATTTGATTCCCCATAATTTAATCCCACCCCTCTCCCGAACACCCTAGCATTTACTTCTTTTACAACCCCATCTATAAATATATTAAACAACCATGGTGACATTACACATCCCTGTCTAAGACCTACTTTTACCGGGAAGTAGTCTCCCTCTCTTCTACACACTCTAACCTGAGCCTCACTATCCTCATAAAAGCTCTTTACAGCATTTAGTAACTTACCACCTATTCCATATACTTGCAACATCTGCCACATTACTCCTCTATCCACTCTATCAAATGCCTTTTCTAAATCCATAAATGCAATAAAAACTTCCCTACCTTTATCTAAATACTGTTCACATATATGCTTCAATGTAAACACTTGATCTACACATCCCCTACCCACTCTGAAGCCTCCTTGCTCATCCGCAATTCTACATTCTGTCTTACCTCTAATTCTTTCAATTATAACTCTACCGTATACTTTTCCTGGTATACTCAGTAAACTTATTCCTCTAGAACTTTTACAATCTCTTTTGTCCCCTTTCCCTTTATATAAAGGGACTATACATGCTCTCCGCCAATCCCTAGGTACCTTCCCCTCTTTCATACATTTATTAAACAAAAGTACCAATCACTCCAACACTATATCCCCCCCTGCTTTTAACATTTCTGTCATGATCCCATCAGTTCCAGCTGCTTTACCCCTTTTCATTCTACGTAATGCCTCACGTACCTCCACCACACTTACATTCTGCTCTTCTTCACTCCTAAAAGATGGTATACCTCCCTGGCCAGTGCATGAAATTACCACCTCCCTTTCTTCCTCAACATTTAAAAGTTCCTCAAAATATTCTCGCCATCTACCTAATACCTCCATCTCCCCATCTACTAACTTCCCTACTCTGTTTTTAACGGACAAATCCATACTTTCCCTAGGCTTTCTTAACTTGTTTAACTCACTCCAAAATTTTTTCTTATTTTCATTAAAATTTCTTGACAGTGCCTCTCCCACTCTTTCATCTGCTTTCCTTTTGCACTCTCTCACCACTCTCTTCACCTTTCTTTTACTCTCCATATACTCTGCTCTTCTTATAACACTTCTGCTTTGTAAAAACCTCTCATAAGCTACCTTTTTCTCTTTTATCACACCCTTTACTTCATCATTCCACCAATCACTCCTCTTTCCTCCTGCCCCCACCCTCCTATAACCACAAACTTCTGCCCCACATTCTAATACTGCATTTTTAAAACTATTCCAACCCTCTTCAACCCCCCCACTACTCATCTTTGCACTAGCCCACCTTTCTGCCAATAGTCGCTTATATCTCGCCCGAACCTCCTCCTCCCTTAGTTTATACACTTTCACCTCCCTCTTACTTGTTGTTGCCACCTTCCTCTTTTCCCATCTACCTCTTACTCTAACTGTAGCTACAACTAAATAATGATCCGATATATCAGTTGCCCCTCTATAAACATGTACATCCTGGAGCCTACCCATCAACCTTTTATCCACCAATACATAATCTAACAAACTACTTTCATTACGTGCTACATCATACCTTGTATATTTATTTATCCTCTTTTTCATAAAATATGTATTACTTATTACCAAATTTCTTTCTACACATAGCTCAATTAAAGGCACCCCAAATTTACCTACTACTCCCTCCATAACATTTTTACCCACTTTAGCATTGATTCAAAACTCCCCACGCATTCACTCAACATTTCCCAGAATCTCTCTCTCTCTTCTACACTTCTCTCTTCTCCAGGTGCATACACGCTTACTATAACCCACTTTTCACATCCAATCTTTATTTTACTCCACATAATCCTTGAATTTATGCATTTGTAGTCCCTCTTTTCCTGCCATAGCTTATCCTTCAACATTATTGCTACTCCTTCTTTAGCTCTAACTCTATTTGAAACCCCTGACCTAATCCCATTTATTCCTCTCCATTGAAACTCTCCCACCCCCTTCAGCTTTGTTTCACTTAAAGCCAGGACATCCAGTTTCTTCTCATTCATAACATCCACAATCATCTCTTTCTTATCATTTGCACAACATCCACGCACATTCAGACATCCCACTTTGACAATTTTCTTCTTCTTATTCTTTTTAGTAATCTTTACAGGAAAAGGGGTTACTAGCCCATTGTTCCCGGCATTTTAGTTGACTTTTACAACACGCATGGCTTACGGAGGAAAGATTCTTATTCCACTTCCCCATGGATATAAAAGGAAAAGTAATAAGACCAAGAACTATTAAGATAAAATCAAAGAAAACTCAGATGAGTGTGTATAAATAAACGTGTACATGTATGTGTAGTGTGACCTAAGTGTAAGTAGAAGTAGCAAGACGTACCTGTAATCTTGCATATTTACGAGACAGACAAAAGACACCAGCAATCCTACCATCATGTAAAACAATTACAGGCTTTCGTTTTACACTCACTTGGCAGGACGGTAGTACCTCCCTGGGTGGTTGCTGTCTATCAACCTACTAATATATATATATATATATATATATATATATATATATATATATATATATATATATATATATATATATATATATATATATATATATATATATATATATATATTAATCAATTACAATATTGCAATATAATGTAAGAAGCAAGAACTTGGTTCATTAACGTGCCTAAGGGCACAGTTAACGTTGATTAAGTAAGTGAAGATGAATGGGCTATAAAATACACAGTAATCTTATTAAAGTTCATACAGAGAAGTATGTAGGAAGGTAGGTGACCAGCTAACGTTAATATCATACACAGAGATGTATGTAGGAAGGTAGGTGATCAGCTAACGTTAATATCATACACAGAGATGTATGTAGGAAGGTAGGTGACCAGCTAACGTTAATATCATACACAGAGATGTATGTAGGAAGGTAGGTGACCAGCTAACGTTAATATCATACACAGAGATGTATGTAGGAAGGTAGGTGTCCAGCTATCGTTAATTTCATAGTAATATTTACCCCAGACGTCATTATTTGGATTAATAAACTTCTCCAACTTTTAACAAGTACTTTTCTCCTAGTTGTAAACTTTTTTTATGAAAGCCAACTTAAAGTGCTTTGTGAAGTGAGTTGCTGCTGATGCGCTGAGTTCCACGATATTTTCTTGGGAGTCTAACAAGCCTGATACATGCTACATGCTAGGTCAGTATCACTAGGTTGACCTTCTAGTATTCTCTAGAAGATAATTTTAAGGTTGTCGATAGTTTAACAGTGTGTACTCACCTATTTGTACTCACCTATTTGTGGTTGCAGGGGTCGAGTCTTAGCTCCTGGCCCCGCCTCTTCACCGGTTGCTAATGGGCCCTCTCTCTCCCCGCTCCATGAGCTTTATCAAACCTCGTCTTAAAACTGTGTATGGTTCCTGCCTCCGCTACGTCATTTTCTAGGCTATTCCACTACCTTACAACGATATGACTGAAGAAATACTTCCTAATATCTCTCTGACTCATTTGTGTCTTCAACTTCCAACTGTGGCCTCTTGTTTCTTTGTCCCCTCCCTGGAACATCCTGTCTTTGTCCACCTTGTCTATTCCACGCAGTATTTTATATGTCGTTATCATGTCTCCCCTGACCCTCCTGTCCTCCAGTGTCGTCAGGCCGATTTCCCTTAATCTTTCTTCATAGGACATTCTCCTTAGCTCTGGAACTAACCTTGTGGCAAACCTTTGTACTTTCTCTAGTTTCTTGACGTGCTTTATCAAGTGCGGGTTCCAAACAGGTGCTGCATACTCCAGTATGAGCCTGACATACACGGTGTACAGTGTCTTGAACGATTCCTTACTAAGGTATCGGAATGCTGTTCTCAGGTTTGCCAGGCGCCCATATGCTGCAGCAGTTATCTGATTGATGTGTGCTTCCGGAGACATGCTCGGTGTTATACTCACCCCAAGATCTTTCTCCTTGAGTGAGGTTGGCAGTCTTTGGCCACCTAGCCTATACTCTGTCTGTGGTCTTCTGTGCCCTTCCCCTATCTACATGACTTTGCATTTGGCAGGATTAAATTCGAGAAGCCATTTGCTGGACCAGGTGCACAGTTTGTCCAGGTCTCTTTGAAGTCCTGCCTGGTCCTCATCAGATTTAATTCTCATTAACTTCACATCATCTGCAAACAGGGACACTTCTGAGTCTAACCCATCCATCATGTCGTTCACATATGCCAAAAATAGCACTGGTCCCAGGACCGACCCCTGTGGGACCCCGCTCGTCACAGGTGCCCACTGTGATACATCATTACGTACCATGACTCCTCGTTGCCTCCCTGTCAGGTATTCTCTGATCCATTGCAGTGCCCTTCCTGTTATATGCGCCTGATGCTCTAGCTTCCGCACTAATCTCTTGCGAGGAACTGTGTCAAAAGCCTTCTTGCAGTCCAAGAAGATGCAATCAGCCCACCCCTCTCTCTCGTGTCTTACTTCTGTTATTTTATCATAAAACTCCAGAAGGTTTGTGACACAGGATTTGCCTTCCGTGAATCCGTGCTGGTTGGCATTTATACTCTTGTTCCGTTCCAGGTGCTCCACCACTCTCCTCCTGATAATCTTCTCCATAATTTTGCATACTATACACGTCAATGACACAGGTCTATAGTTTAGTGCCTCTTTTCTGTCTCCTTTTTTTAAAAAGGGGAACTACATTTGCCGTCTTCCATACCTTAGGTAGTTGCCCAGTTTCCAGGGACGTGTTGAAGATTGTGGTAAGTGGCATGCACAACATATCTGCTCCCTCTCTAAGGACCCACGGGGAGATGTTGTCCGGTCCCATTGCTTTTGAGGTATCTATGTCCATTAGCAGTTTCTTCACCTCCTCATCTGTATGTATGCCGTCCAACACTTGTTGATGTGTTCCTTGCTGGAGTCCCCATCTGGTCTGTCCCCCCAGAGTCCTTCCTGTCCTTCCTGTGTGTGTGTGTGTGTGTGTGTGTGTGTGTGTGTGTGTGTGTGTGTGTGTGTGTGTGTGTGTGTGTGTGTGTGTGTGTGTGTGAGTGTGTGTGTGAGTGTGTGTGTGTGTGTATGTATGTGTGTGTGTGTGTGTGTGTGTATGTATGTGTGTGTGTACTCACCTAATTGTACTCACCTAATTGACGTTGCAGGGGTCGAGACTCAGCTCCTGGCCCCGCCTCTTCACTGATCGCTACAGGGTCCTCTCTCTCTCTGCTTCCTGAGCTTTGCCATACCTCTTCTTAAAACTACATATGGTTCCTGCCTCCACTACTTCACTTGCTAGGCTATTCCACTTGCTGACAACTCTATGACTGAAGAAATACTTCCTAACGTCTCTGTGACTCGTCCGAGTCTTCAGCTTCCAGTTGTGAACCCTTGTCCCTGTGTCCCCTCTCTGGAACATCCTATCTCTGTCCATCTTGTCTATTCCCCGCAGTATCTTGTATGTTGTTATCATGTCTCCCTGACTCTTCTGTCCTCCAGAGTCGTCAGTCCGATTTCCCTTAACCTTTCCTCGTACGACATTCCCTTGAGCTCTGGGACTAGCCTTGTTTCAAACCTTTGTACTTTGTACCAAGGTCTTTCTCCCTGAGTGAGGTCTGTAGTCTTTGTCCACCTAGCCTATACTCTGTCTGCGGTCTTCTTTGCCCCTCCCCAATCTTCATGACTTTGCATTTGGCTGGATTGAATTCGAGAAGCAAGTTACTGGACCACATGTCCAGCCTGTCCAGGTCTCTTTGCAGTCTTGCCTCATCCTCGTCCGATTTAATTCTTCTCATCAACTTCATGTCATCTGCGAACAGGGACACTTCAGAGTCTATTCCTTCCATCATGTCGTTCGCATATATCAAAAATAGCACTGGTCCTAGAACTGACCCCTGTGGGACCCCGCTCGTCACAGACGCCCACTGTGATACCTCTTCACGTACCATGACTCGTTGTTGCCTCCCTGTCAGGTATTCCCTGATCCATTGCAGTGTCCTCCCTTTTACATGCGCCTGATCCTCCAGCTTATGCACTAATCTCTTGTGAGGAACTGTGTCAAAGACCTTCCTGCAGTCCAGGAAAATGCAATCAACCCACCCCTCTCTCTCGTGTCTTACTTCTGTTACCTTGTCATAAAACTCCAGAAGGTTTGTGACACAGGATTTGCCTTCCATGAACCCTTGCTGGTTTTCATTTATAATCTTGTTCCTTTCCAGGTGTTCGACCACTCTCCTCCTGATAATCTTCTCCATGACTTTGCATACTATACATGTCAGAGACACAGGTCTGTAGTTTAGTGCCTCGTTTCTGTTTCCTTTCTTAAATATGGGGACTACATTTGCCATCTTCTATATCTCAGGTAGTTGCCCAGTTTCAAGGGATGTGTTGAAGATTGTGGTTAGGGGTACGCACAGCATCTCTGCTCGTTCTCTAAGAACCCATGGGGAGATGTTATCCGGTCCCATCGCCTTTCAGGTATCAAGGTCACTTAGCAGCTTCTGCACCTCCTCCTCGGTTGTTTGTATGTTATCCAACACTTGTTGGTATATTCCCTCTTGATGTTCCCTTCTGTGCTGTCTTCCCACAGCCCTTCCTGTCTCTACTGTAAAAACTTCCTTAAATCTTCTGTTTAGCTCCTCACATACCTCCTGATCATTTTTTGTGAGTTCTCCACCTTCTGTCCTCAGTCTGATCACCTGGTCTTTGACTGTTGTCTTCCTCCTGCGTGTGTGTGTGTGTGTGTGTACACTCACCTAGTTGTGCTCACCTAGTTGAGGTTGCAGGAAACGTTTCGCCACACAGTGGCTTCATCAGTCCAATGCAAAGTAGAAAGGCGTAAGGAGAGGAGGAGTTTGAGGTAATCAGTCCCTCAGCCTGGAGTCGATGTGTTCAGTCCATCATTCTTGTAGAATGTACAGCATAGGGCCGCAGACGTGGCTTATATACTGTTGTGAGGTGAGGCGATCAAGGAGGAGGCGGGGTCATAGTGGTATCATCCACTAGTCGAAGTAGGTCTTCGTCCAAAGGTTGAACAAGTGTTGAAGAATTCTTTGTAACAATATCCCATGATGCTGCAGTGTCTGACAGTTGTGATGAATGGTTTGAAAAACTGACAAGTTGAAGATTGAGACACTTATGGAACATATGGGAATCTTTATTCAGGAAACGTTTCGCCACACAGTGGCTTCATTAGTCCAATACAAAGTAGAAAGGCTGAGGGACTGATTACCTCAAACTCCTCCAATCCTTACGCCTTTCTACTTTGTATTGGACTGATGAAGCCAGTGTGTGGCGAAACGTTTCCTGAATAAAGATTCCCATATGTTGCATAAGTGTCTCAATCTTCAACTTGTCAGTTTTTCAAACCATTCATCACAACTGCAGTGATCTATGACCCTTGTGGGTTTATTGCTTATTTTTTATTGTAATAAACGTAGTGCGAGTAGAAGGACTTCTGGGATGAAAGTAAAAGTCAGGAAGAACTTGTATCATTTCCCAACTTAGTAATGATTCCCATAGTTATTATAGTTATTATAGTTATCATAGTTATTATAGTTATTATAGTTATTATAGTTATTATGCCATGAAAATTGTACACCTTATCCCTAAGAATAATATGTGAAGTGTAAGATAAAATTATACTCCCCTTTTTGTTGTCAGTAATTTTTTTCCATTTTTACTTAATTTATTTCTATCGTTAAGCATTTCTTCCTTATAGTTAAGTGTGTCATCCCTTCTATACATACCCGAGTAATACCTAATTACATTATAAAGAAGGTATTCCCAAGTGCATGGTAATTAGGTCCCACTCTTGGATTATTAAGAAAGTAATACTGGTTGGTAAAGCAGAAAGACAGAGAGGAGGGTAAAAGAGAAAAGAATTGTGCATGGAAGTGTAAAATGAATAACGGAAAGAGAGATGGACGTTTGAAAGATTAAAAGACTGATAAGAGAGTGGAGGAGCCGAGGTGGAAACACTGCAGGAAAGAATAAAAATACTCGGAAGATAAGGCAGTAAACGAGACGGAAAAATATTTATAATGGTGTGGAATAAAGCAAGAGACATGAATAAAGCAAGAGACATGAAGAAGACATGCCAGAGGAATACAAGACATGAAACAAGAAGTATTACTAAAGATAAGAACATAAGAACATAAGAACGAAGGAACACTGCAGAAGGCCTACTGGCCCATGCGAGGCAGGTCCAAGTCTCCTACCGGCTTAAGCCAATGCACCCAACCTAGTCAGGTCAGGTCACATTGACTTAAGGGAGGAACACGGCACCGACCTGGTAGCACAAGCTATCAGGTCTAAGAGGAAGTGAGTTATAAAGAAGGAGGAGGATAAGAGGCGTGGAAGATGGGAGCAGATACATAGGGATAGATAATAGCCTGAGGATGAATAGATGGGTAGTTGGAAGATTATACTGGATAGTGGGAGAGAGGAGGATGACTGGAGGATGAGAGTGGATGGGAGAGAGTAGGAAAAGGATGAGAGAGGAGAGTATGATGAAGGATCATAGAGAGCAATAAGGGCAAGTAATATGGAAGGAGGATCATAGTGGGCAGTATGGGCAAGGATCATGGCTGGAGGATCATAGTGGGCAGTATGGGCAAGGATCATGGCTGGAGGATCATAGTGGGCAGTATGGGCAAGGATCATGGCTGGAGGATCATAGTGGGCAGTATGGGCAAGGATCATGGCTGGAGGATCATAGTGGGCAGTATGGGCAAGGATCATGGCTGGAGGATCATAGTGGGCAGTATGGGCAAGGATCATGGCTGGAGGATCATATTGGGCAGTATGGGCAAGGATCATGGCTGGAGGATCATAGTGGGCAGTATGGGCAAGGATCATGGCTGGAGGATCATAGTGGGCAGTATGGGCAAGGATCATGGCTGGAGGATCATAGTGGGCAGTATGGGCAAGGATCATGGCTGGAGGATCATAGTGGGCAGTATGGGCAAGGATCATGGCTGGAGGATCATAGTGGGCAGTATGGGCAAGGATAATGGCTGGAGGATCATAGTGGGCAGTATGGGCATGGATCATGGCTGGAGGATCATAGTGGGCAGTATGGGCAAGGATCATGGCTGGAGAATCATAGTGGGCAGTATGGGCAAGGATCATGGCTGGAGGATCATAGTGGGCAGTATGGGCAAGGATCATGGCTGGAGGATCATAGTGGGCAGTATGGGCAAGGATCATGGCTGGAGGATCATAGTGGGCAGTATGGGCAAGGATCATGGCTGGAGAATCATAGTGGGCAGTATGAGCAAGGATCATGGCTGGAAGATCATAGTGGGCAGTATGGGCAAGGATCATGGCTGGAGGATCATAGTGGGCAGTATGGGCAAGGATCATGGCTGGAGGATCATAGTGGGCAGTATGGGCAAGGATCATGGCTGGAGGATCATAGTGGGCAGTATGGGCAAGGATCATGGCTGGAGGATCATAGTGGGCAGTATGGGCAAGGATCATGGCTGGAGGATCATAGTGGGCAGTATGGGCAAGGATCACACACACATACACACACACACACATACACACACACATACACACACACACACACACACACACACATACACATACACACACACACACACACACACACATACACACACACACACATACACACATACACACACACATACACACACACACACACACACACACGTACACACACACACACACACATACACATACACACACAGGAACAAGCACATGTAAGCTGTAGTACACACGCAAACACACACATACACAGGATTTCACACCGTCCTGTGAACTGACCATCTGAACCTTTCTCCTCTCCCCCCCCTCTTTCTACCCTAAGTAGACCTATCTCTACCTTTCTCACTCTTTACCTATATATCTCTCTCTACCTATCACTCTCTACCTATCTCTCTCTCTCTCTTCCCTCTCCCATCCCTCCCCTCTAACATCTCATCTCTTACCTCTAACACCTCCCCTCCTCTAACATCTCTCCCCCTCTAACATCTGTCCCCTCCCATTATCTCTCCCCTCTCCCTTTCCCCATCTCTCTCCCATCCTCCCCTCCCTCTCCCCCTAGCCTCTCTCCCCTCTCGCTCTTCCATCTCCCCCCTCTTTCCCCCGTCTCCCCCTCTCTGCCCCCTCTCTCTCCCCCTCTTTACCTTCTCTCTCTCTCTCTCTCCCTCTCTCTCTCTCTCTCTCTCTCTCTCTCTCTCTCTCTCTCTTGCTCTCTCTCTCTCTCTCTTGCTCTCTCTCGTCCCCAATTTCCCTTCTAACTCTCCCCTCTCCTACTCTTCCCTTCACTCTCTCTCCCCCTCTACCTTTCCCTTCTCTCTTCTCTCACAAAAAAAAAATGGTGGGGACTCGCAGGAACCAAGGATCAGATGAGAATGGTTCTGGTAGGGAGGAGTGGATGGAGGAGCAGTGGAAAAGGATGGAACAAGAGTGGGAGAGAAAATTAGGAGAGCTTTCTGAAAAAATGGAGAAAGAGCTCTCTGTGAAATTGGAAAAGAGGTTGGAGAAGGAGACAAAGAATTGGGAGGCACAAGTCGAAACTGCAGTAGCCAAGATAAGGGTCCTAGAAGTTGAGATAAATAGGCTGAAGCGAGTTACAGGGGCAGTGACCAGAGAAGACACAGCATATGAAGCTGTGAGGCCGAACAGGAAGGAAGGAATTATGAATTATGCTAAGGTCATATCAGTCTGCCAAGGAGGACCAAGGAGTGAAAGGGAAGATCAGCTGGTTGCAGATGGAGAGGGTAATAGGTCGAATGCTGAGGCACAACCAGGCTATCAAGAGCCACTGGAAAAATCAAGGGAGAAACTGACCACATACAGGCAGGATCCAGAGTCACAGAGGGTGAGGCAATGGGAGGAAGAAAGGGCAAAATCAGTGTTTATCCATGGGCTTCAGGAGAGAGAGGAAAGAACACACACTGAAAGGCAGCAGGAAGAAAGAAAGGAGATTGAGAAAATCATCACGGAAATAGGTGAAGAGATGGACGAGATTGTAAATTTTCAGAGAATAGGGGGGTACTCGAAGGGGAGAAACCGACCAATCAAGCTGATTCTCAGGACGGAAACAGTGCGGAACAGGATCCTCCAAGAGAAACCACGATTGAAATACTCGGAAGAGTACAAGAGGGTGTTCCTAGACAGAGACAGAACAAAATCAGAACGACAGCAGCTGAGGGAGAGGACAAAAAAGCGAAAGGAGTTAGGAAAAGAGACAAGGAGGGAACCAGCAGAGGTCAGTCAGAGCAGAACAGAACAGCAAGGGCAAGCACACACACAACTATTCTCAGAACCATACAACCTATCACACCATCCCAACACACACTACAATCCATACCCACAGCCTCCACCCAACACCGAGCTATAGAATCCCACAGTATGCCACCAGGTCTCCCACCCTCACAGGCCCCCCAAACCACAGTGTTGGAAAGGAAACTGAAGGTATGGTACACAAACGCTGATGGAATAACAAATAAGTGGGAGGAGTGGCATGAAAGAGTCAAAGAAGCATCACCGGACATCATAGCTCTCACAGAAACCAAGCTTACAGGTATGATAACAGATGCCATCTTTCCAACGGGATACCAAATCCTGAGGAAAGACAGAGGGAACAGGGGAGGTGGAGGAGTGGCGTTGCTGATCAAAAATCGCTGGAATTTTGATGAGCTGGAGAGAGGAGACAGCGGAGAAGAAAGTGATTACATAGTGGGAACACTTCACTCTGGAGGTCCCAAGGTGGTAATAGCAGTGATGTATAGCCCACCACAGAACAGCAGGAGGCCAAGGCAAGAGTACGACGAGAGCAATAGAGCGATGGTTGACACACTGGCTAGAGTGGCCAGAAGAGCTCATGCATGCAGGGCAAAGCTCCTGATCATGGGTGACTTTAACCACAAGGAAATCGATTGGGAGAACTTGGACCCACTTGTGGGCCAAGATACATGGAGGGCTAAGATGATGGAGGTGGTACTGGAAAACTTCATGTGCCAACACGTAAGGGACACTACAAGAGAGAGAGGAGAGGATGAACCAGCAAGGCTGGACTTAGTATTCACCTTGAGTAGTGCAGATATCGAGGACATCACATATGAAAGACCCCTTGGGGCCAGTGACCATGTGGTTTTAAGCTTCGAATACACAGTAGAGCTACAAGTGGAGGGAGAAGCAGGAAGGCCAGGACGAATGAAGCCAAACTACAAGAAAGGGGACTACACAGGAATAAGGAACTACCTGAACGGGGTTCAGTGGGACAGAGAACTGGCAGGGAAGCCAGTTAATGAGATGATGGAATATGTAGCAACAAAATGCAAGGAGGCTGAGGAGAGGTTTGTACCCAAGGGTAACAGGATTAATGAAAAAGCCAGGATGAGCCCATGGTTTACCCAAAGGTGCAGGGAGGCAAAAACCAAGTGTGCTAGGGAATGGAAGAAATATAGAAGGCAAAGGACCCAGGAGAATAAGGAGAACAGTCGTAGAGCCAGAAACGAATATGCACAGATAAGAAGGGAGGCCCAAAGACAATATGAAAATGACATAGCAGCGAAAGCCAAATATGACCCGAAACTGTTGTACAGCCACATCAGGAGGAAACCAACAGTCAAGGACCAGGTAATCAGGCTAAGGAAGGAAGGAGGAGAGACAACAAGAAATGACCGTGAAGTATGTGAAGAACTCAACAAGAGATTCAAAGAAGTGTTCACAGAGGAGACAGAAGGGACTCCAGAAAGACGGAGAGGTGGGGCACACCACCAAGTGCTGGACACAGTGCACACAACCGAGGAAGAAGTGAAGAGGCTTCTGAGTGAGCTAGATACCTCAAAGGCAATGGGGCCAGATAACATCTCCCCATGGGTATTGAGAGAGGGAGCAGAGGCGCTATGTGTACCCCTAACAATAATATTCAGTACATCTATCGAAACAGGGAGATTGCCTGAGGCATGGAAGACAGCAAATGTAGTCCCAATCTTTAAAAAAGGAGACAGACATGAAGCATTAAACTACAGACCAGTGTCACTGACATGTATAGTATGCAAAATCATGGAGAAGATTATCAGGAGAATAGTGGTGGAACACCTAGAAAGGAATGATCTCATCAACAGCAGCCAACATGGTTTCAGGGACGGGAAATCCTGTGTCACAAACCTACTGGAGTTCTATGACATGGTGACAGCAGTAAGACAAGAGAGAGAGGGGTGGGTGGATTGCATTTTCTTGGACTGCAAGAAGGCGTTTGACACAGTTCCACACAAGAGATTGGTGCAAAAACTGGAGGACCAAGCAGGGATAACAGGGAAGGCACTACAATGGATCAGGGAATACTTGTCAGGAAGACAGCAGCGAGTCATGGTACGTGGCGAGGTGTCAGAGTGGGCATCTGTGACCAGCGGGGTCCCGCAGGGGTCAGTCCTAGGACCAGTGCTGTTTCTGGTATTTGTGAAAGACATGACGGAAGGAATAGACTCTGAGGTGTCCCTGTTTGCAGATGACGTGAAGTTGATGAGAAGAATTCACTCGATCGAAGACCAGGCAGAACTACAAAGGGATCTGGACAGGCTGCAGAGCTGGTCCAGCAATTGGCTCCTGGAGTTCAATCCCACCAAGTGCAAAGTCATGAAGATTGGGGAAGGGCAACGAAGGCCGCAGACGGAGTACAGTTTAGGGGGTCAGAGACTACAAACCTCACTCAAGGAAAAAGATCTTGGGGTGAGTATAACACCAGGCACATCTCCTGAAGCGCACATCAACCAAATAACTGCTGCAGCATATGGGCGCCTAGCAAACCTCAGAACAGCATTCCGACATCTTAATAAGGAATCATTCAGGACCCTGTACACCGTGTACGTTAGGCCCATATTGGAGTATGCGGCACCAGTTTGGAACCCACACCTAGCCAAGCACGTGAAGAAACTAGAGAAAGTGCAAAGGTTTGCAACAAGACTAGTCCCAGAGCTAAGAGGTATGTCCTACGAGGAGAGGTTAAGGGAAATCAACCTGACGACACTGGAGGACAGGAGAGATAGGGGGGACATGATAACGACATACAAAATACTGAGAGGAATTGACAAGGTGGACAAAGACAGGATGTTCCAGAGATTGGACACAGTAACAAGAGGACACAGTTGGAAGCTGAAGACACAGATGAATCACAGGGATGTTAGGAAGCATTTCTTCAGCCACAGAGTAGTCAGTAAGTGGAATAGTTTGGGAAGCGATGTAGTGGAGGCAGGATCCATACATAGCTTTAAGCAGAGGTATGATAAAGCTCACGGCTCAGGGAGAGTGACCTAGTAGCGATCAGTGAAGAGGCGGGGCCAGGAGCTCGGACTCGACCCCCGCAACCTCAACTAGGTGAGTACAACTAGGTGAGTACACACGCACACTCACACTCACACACACACATACACACACACACACACTCACACTCACACACACACATACACACACACACACACACACACACACACACATTGACGTGTATAGTATGCAAAATTATGGAGAAGATTATCAGGAGGAGAGTGGTGGAGCACCTGGAACGGAACAGGAGTATAAATGCCAACCAGCACGGATTCACGGATTCACGGAAGGCAAATCCTGTGTCACAAACCTTCTGGAGTTTTATGATAAAATAACAGAAGTAAGACAAGAGAGAGAGGGGTGGGTTGATTGCATCTTCTTGGACTGCAAGAAGGCCTTTGACACAGTTCCTCACAAGAGATTAGTGCAGAACCTAGAGCATCAGGCGCATATAACAGGAAGGGCACTGCAATGGATCAGAGAATACCTGACAGGGAGGCAACAACGAGTCATGGTACGTAATGATGTATCACAGTGGGCACCTGTGACGAGCGGGGTCCCACAGGGGTCGGTCCTAGGACCAGTGCTATTTTTGGTATATGTGAACGACATGACGGAAGGCTTAGACTCAGAAGTGTCCCTGTTTGCAGATGATGTGAAGTTAATGAGGAGAATTAAATCTGATGAGGACCAGGTAGGACTTCAAAGAGACCTGGACAGACTGGACACCTGGTCCAGCAAATGGCTTCTCGAATTTAATCCTGCCAAATGCAAAGTCATGAAGATAGGGGAAGGGCACAGAAGACCACAGACAGAGTATAGGCTAGGTGGCCAAAGACTGCAAACCTCACTCAAGGAGAAAGATCTTGGGGTGAGTATAACACCGAGCATGTCTCTGGAAGCACACATCAATCAGATAACTGCTGCAGCATATGGGCGCCTGGCAAACCTGAGAACAGCATTCCGATACCTTAGTAAGGAATCATTCAAGACACTGTACACCGTGTATGTCAGGCCCATACTGGAGTATGCAGCACCTGTTTGGAACCCGCACTTGATAAAGCACGTCAAGAAACTAGAGAAAGTACAAAGGTTTGCAACAAGGTTAGTTCCAGAGCTAAGGGGAATGTCCTATGAAGAAAGATTAAGGGAAATCGGCCTGACGACACTGGAGGACAGGAGGGTCAGGGGAGACATGATAACGACATATAAAATACTGCGTGGAATAGACAAGGTGGACAAGGACAGGATGTTCCAGGGAGGGGACACAGAAACAAGAGGCCACAATTGGAAGTTGAAGTCACAAATGAGTCAGAGAGATAGTAGGAAGTATTTCTTCAGTCATAGAGTTGTAAGGTAGTGGAATAGCCTAGAAAATGACGTAGTGGAGGCAGGAACCATACACAGTTTTAAGACGAGGTTTGATAAAGCTCATGGAGCGGGGAGAGAGTGGGCCTAGTAGCAACCGGTGAAGAGGCGGGGCGAGGAGCTAGGACTCGACCCCTGCAACCACAAATAGGTGAGTACAAATAGGTGAGTACACACTCACACTCACACACACACATACACACACACACATACACACACACACACACTCACACTCACACACACACATACACACACACACATACACACACACACATACATACACACACACACACACACTCACACTCACACACACTCATACACACACACACATACACACACACACACACACTCACACACACACATACACACACACATACACACACACACATACACACACACACACACACACATAAACACACACACATACACACATACACACACACACACACACACACACACACACACACACACACATACACACACTCACACACATACACACATAAACACACACACACACACACACACACACACATACACACACACACATACACACACACACACACACACACACATACACACACACACACAAACATTTGACACAAACACTTGACACAAACACGTACCACCCCTTCCCTAACCACCTCACCTTAGCCACCTACCCCTCCCCCAAACCACCTAACCCCTCCCCAAACCGTCGAACCTCCGCCCAACAACCTCCCTCCCTCCAATAACCATCCTCCTCCTCCCCCATAACCATCCATCCCCTCTCTCCCCCAAACCATCTAACTCCCTCCCCCAACTATCTCTACCCCTCCAATAACCATCCTCCCCCCCCCACAACCATCCATCTCCTCTCCTAACCATCTATTCCCTTCCCCCTAACCAGGATGAGGACAAGGGGCTCCAAGGACGAATCTGAGAGGGAGGAATGGGAGGTAGAGCTCAAAAAAAGGGAGGAAGACTGGGGAAGGAGACTAGATGAGCTGGAAATGAAGATGGAAGAGAGGTTAGCAGCAGAATGCAGAAGGTGGAAGCAACAGGCCACAGCAGCAGAAATCAAGATTTGTAGATGAATGGTTCAGAGAACCGACATGTTGATAAATTAGACACATGTGCAACTCTTGGGTATCTTTATTGAGGAAACGTTTCGCCACACAGTGGCTTCATCAGTCCATACAAAGGAGAATCTTGAAGAACAGGAGGAGAATGAGGTAATCAGTCCCTCAACCTTGAGTCGATGTGGTCAGTCCATCAATCTTGAATAGAATACGGCATACGTGCTGAGAAGGAGCTTATAAACCGTTGGCAGGAGAGGTGCAGCAGTCATAGGTCGCGTAACATTTGTTCAATGTTGAAGTAGGTCGTGCCCAAGAATTAGGCAAGCGAAGAATTCCCAAGTATTAAGATCCCAAGAAGTTGCAGTGTCTGACAGGTTTGTCAGAGAGATTAGAAGAGGAGCTGAGCCATCTGAAACAGCACAGAGACAAAGATTTTACAGAAGTAGCATCGGCAATGGCTACATCGAACACAGACAACAGGTCCGAAGGAAGCATGGAAACTAAACTGTATGCAGAGGTCCTGTCAAACCCACATGGGGCCAAAACAAAGACAGGGAGCACTCTAGGACAGAAAGAGAGGTTGGAAGACATTGAAGGAACTAGGACATGTGCAAGGACCTTACCAGATACCTGTGGGGGCCAGGAGCAGGTGAGCAGGAAGGATAAACCAAGAAGCATAGGGGCCATAACTAGGGAAGGGACTGAAGGAAGGAACACTCCACGGGAAGGAACTAAAACACATCAGAGGATGCAATGGGAGTCACAGTGGGAGGTGGAAAGGGAGAGATCCGTGTTTGTCTATGGGCTAGACGAAGCTAAAGGGGAAACTTATGATGAAAGAAAGCAGGAGGAGAAAAAAGCGATTGAAGACATCATGAAGGTGATAGGCGAGGGGGACATGACCCAGGTGGCAAATTTTCCGAGAATTGGGTGGTTCACAAAGAAAAGGAATCAGCCTCTCAAAGTAATTTTCAAGGCAGAATCAACCCGAACCATGATCCTGCAGGAGAAAGCACGGCTGAGAGGCAAGCAGGAGTTCCGGAGTGTGTACCTCGACCGAGACAGAACACAGGACGAAAGGAAGACAATGAAAGAGAGAGTTCAAAAACGAAAGGAGAAATGGGAGGAAATGAAAAAGGAGAGCAGACTAACCCAATATCAAATGGAAGGACAAGCGCACCCCCCAGAAACACCTGCAGAAGGACTCCAGCCACGACGGTGTAAGGAGGCAAAAACAAAGTGTAATAGAGAATGGAAAAAGTACAGAAGGCAGAGAACACACGAAAATAGGGAGATCAGTCACAGAGCCAGTAATGAGTACGCACAGGTAAGGAGGGAGGCCCAGCGACAGTATGAAAATGACATAGCATCGAGAATCAAGACTGACCCGAAACTGTTGTATAGCCACATCAGGAGGAAGACAACAGTCAAAGACCAGGTGATCAGATTAAGGACAGAAGGTGGAGAACTCACAAGAAATGATCAGGAGGTATGTGAGGAGCTGAACAGGAGATTTAAGGAAGTTTTTACAGTAGAGACAGGAAGGGCTGTGGGAAGACAGAACAGAAGGGAACATCAAGAGGGAATATACCAACAAGTGTTGGATGACATACGAACAACTGAGGAGGAGGTGAAGAAGCTCTTAAGTGACCTTGACACCTCAAAGGCGATGGGACCGGACAACATCTCCCCATGGGTCCTTAGAGAAGGAGCAGAGATGCTGTGTGTGCCTCTAACCACAATCTTCAACACATCCCTTGAAACTGGGCAACTACCTGAGATATGGAAGACAGCTAATGTAGTCCCCATATATAAGAAAGGAAACAGAAACGAGGCACTAAACTACAGACCTGTGTCTTTGACATGTATCGTGTGCAAAGTCATGGAGAAGATTATCAGGAGGAGAGTGGTCGAACACCTGGAAAGGAACAAGATTATAAATGAAAACCAGCATGGGTTCATGGAAGGCAAATCTTGTATCACAAACCTCCTGGAGTTTTATGACAAGGTAACAGAAGTAAGACACGAGAGAGAGCGGGTTGGGTAAATTGCGTTTTCCTAGACTGCAGGAAGGCCTTTGACACAGTTCCCCACAAGAGATTAGTGCAGAAGCTGGAGGATCAGGCACACGTAAAAGGAAGGGCACTGCAATGGATAAGGGAATACCTGACAGGGAGGCAGCAACGAGTCATGGTACGTGAAGAGGTATCACAGTAGGCGCCTGTTACGAGCGGGGTCCCACAGGGGTCAGTTCTAGGACCAGTGCTATTTTTGATATATGTGAACGACATGATGGAAGGAATAGACTCTGAAGTGTCCCTGTTCGCAGATGACGTGAAGTTGATGAGAAGAATTAAATCGGACGAGGATGAGGCAGGACTGCAAAGAGACATGGAGAGGCTGGACATGTGGTCCAGTAACTGGCTTCTCGAATTCAATCCAGCCAAATGCAAAGTCATGAAGATTGGGGAGGGGCAAAGAAGACCGCAGACACAGTATAGGCTAGGTGGACAAAGACTACAGACCTCACTCAGGGAGAAAGACCTTGGGGTGACCATAACACCGAGCACATCACCGGAGGCACACATCAACCAAATAACCGCTGCAGCATACGGGCGACTGGCAAACCTGAGA
Organism: Cherax quadricarinatus; assembly: GCF_038502225.1. Lineage (NCBI taxonomy): Eukaryota > Metazoa > Arthropoda > Malacostraca > Decapoda > Parastacidae > Cherax > Cherax quadricarinatus. Next base: position 17,301,327 of record NC_091356.1, on the reverse strand, counting down.
ATAGCGTTCCGATACCTTAATAAGGAATCGTTCAAGACACTGTACACTGTGTATGTTAGGCCCATACTGGAGTATGCAGCACCAGTCTGGAACCCACACCTGGTCAAGCACGTCAAGAAGTTAGAGAAAGTACAAAGGTTTGCAACAAGGCTAGTCCCAGAGCTCAAGGGAATGTCGTACGAGGAAAGGTTAAGGGAAATCGGACTGACGACACTGGAGGACAGAAGGGTCAGGGGAGACATGATAACGACATACAAGATACTGCGGGGAATAGACAAGGTGGACAGAGATAGGATGTTCCAGAGAGGGGACACAGGGACAAGGGGTCACAACTGGAAGCTGAAGACTCATTCGAGTCACAGGGACGTTAGGAAGTATTTCTTCAGTCATAGAGTTGTCAGCAAGTGGAATAGCCTAGCAAGTGAAGTAGTGGAGGCAGGAACCATACATAGTTTTAAGAAGAGGTATGACAAAGCTCAGGAAGCAGAGAGAGAGAGGATCCAGTAGCGATCAGTGAAGAGGCGGGGCCAGGAGCTGAGTCTCGACCCCTGCAACCACAATTAGGTGAGTACAATTAGGTGAGTACACACACACACACACACACACACACACACACACACACACACACATACACACACACACACACACACACACACACACACACACATACACACACACACACACACACACATACACACACACACACACACACACACACACACACACACACACACATACACACACACACAAACACACACACACACACACACACACACACACACACACAAACACACACACACACACACACACACACACACACACACACACACACACACACACACACACACACACACACACACACACACACACACACACACACACACACACACCACAGGGAGATCGACTGGGAAAACCTGGAGCCACATGGGGGTCCCGAAACATGGAGAGCAAAGATGATGGATGTGGTACTTGAAAACCTCATGCATCAACATGTCAGGGACACAACCAGAGAGAGAGGGGAGGATGAGCCAGCAAGACTGGATCTTGTGTTCACCCTGAGCAGTTCAGACATCGAGGACATCACTTACGAGAGGCCCCTTGGAGCTAGCGATCATGTGGTTCTGAGTTTTGACTATATAGTAGAGTTACAAGTGGAGAAGGTAACAGGAACTGAAGGGGACAGGCCAAACTATAAAAGGGGGGACTACACAGGTATGAGAAACTTCCTGCAGGAGGTTCAGTGGGACAGAGAAATGGTAGGAAAATCAGTAAACGAGATGATGGAATATGTGGCAACAAAGTGCAAGGAGGCAGAGGAAAGTTTTGTTCCCAAGGGAAACAGAAATAATAGGAAGACCAAGACGAGTCCTTGGTTTACCCGAAGGTGTAGGGAGGCAAAAGCTAAGTGCAACAGAGAATGGAAAAGGTACAGGAGGCATAGGACCCAGGAAAACAAGGAGATTAGTAGAAGAGCCAGAAACGAGTATGCGCAGATAAGGAGGGAGGCCCAGAGACAGTATGAAAACGACATAGCATCGAAAGTCAAATCTGACCCGAAACTGCTGTATAGCCACATTAGGAAGAAGACAACAGTCAAGGACCAGGTGATAAGGCTGAGGAAAGAAGGTGGGGAACTCACAAGAAACGATCAAGAGGTATGTGAGGAGCTCAACACGAGATTTAAGGAAGTATTTACAGTAGAGACAGGAAGGACTCTGGGGGGACAGACCAGATGGGGACACCAACAAGGAATACACCAACAAGTGTTGGACGACATACATACAGATGAGGAGGAGGTGAAGAAACTGCTAAGGGACATCGATACCTCAAAGGCAATGGGACCGGACAACATCTCTCCATGGGTCCTTAGAGAGGGAGCAGATATGTTGTGCGTACCACTTACCACAATCTTCAACACATCCCTGGAAACTGGGCAACTACCTGAGGTATGGAAGACAGCAAATGTAGTTCCCATTTTCAAAAAAGGAGACAGAAAAGAGGCACTAAACTATAGACCTGTGTCATTGACGTGTATAGTATGCAAAATTATGGAGAAGATTAACAGGAGGAGAGTGGTGGAGCACCTGGAACGGAACAGGAGTATAAATGCCAACCAGCACGGATTCACGGAAGGCAAATCCTGTGTCACAAACCTTCTGGAGTTTTATGATAAAATAACAGAAGTAAGACAAGAGAGAGAGGGGTGGGTTGATTGCATCTTCTTGGACTGCAAGAAGGCCTTTGACACAGTTCCTCACAAGAGATTAGTGCAGAAGCTAGAGCATCAGGCGCATATAACAGGAAGGGCACTGCAATGGATCAGAGAATACCTGACAGGGAGGCAACAACGAGTCATGGTACGTAATGATGTATCACAGTGGGCACCTGTGACGAGCGGGGTCCCACAGGGGTCGGTCCTAGGACCAGTGCTATTTTTGGTATATGTGAACGACATGACGGAAGGGTTAGACTCAGAAGTGTCCCTGTTTGCAGATGATGTGAAGTTAATGAGGAGAATTAAATCTGATGAGGACCAGGCAGGACTTCAAAGAGACCTGGACAGACTGGACACCTGGTCCAGCAAATGGCTTCTCGAATTTAATCCTGCCAAATGCAAAGTCATGAAGATAGGGGAAGGGCACAGAAGACCACAGACAGAGTATAGGCTAGGTGGCCAAAGACTGCAAACCTCACTCAAGGAGAAAGATCTTGGGGTGAGTATAACACCGAGCATGTCTCCGGAAGCACACATCAATCAGATAACTGCTGCAGCATATGGGCGCCTGGCAAACCTGAGAACAGCATTCCGACACCTTAGTAAGGAATCATTCAAGACACTGTACACCGTGTATGTCAGGCCCATACTGGAGTATGCAGCACCTGTTTGGAACCCGCACTTGATAAAGCACGTCAAGAAACTAGAGAAAGTACAAAGGTTTGCAACAAGGTTAGTTCCAGAGCTAAGGGGAATGTCCTATGAAGAAAGATTAAGGGAAATCGGCCTGACGACACTGGAGGACAGGAGGGTCAGGGGAGACATGATAACGACATATAAAATACTGCGTGGAATAGACAAGGTGGACAAGGACAGGATGTTCCAGGGAGGGGACACAGAAACAAGAGGCCACAATTGGAAGTTGAAGACACAAATGAGTCAGAGAGATAGTAGGAAGTATTTCTTCAGTCATAGAGTTGTAAGGCAGTGGAATAGCCTAGAAAATGACGTAGTGGAGGCAGGAACCATACACAGTTTTAAGACGAGGTTTGATAAAGCTCATGGAGCGGGGAGAGAGAGGGTCTAGTAGCAACCGGTGAAGAGGCGGGGCCAGGAGCTAGGACTCGACCCCTGCAACCACAAATAGGTGAGTACAAATAGGTGAGTACACACACACACACACAAACACACACACACACAAACACACACACACACACACACACACACACACACACACACACACACACACACAAACACACACACACACACACACACACACACACACACACACACACACACACACACACACACACACAAACACACACACACACACACACACACACACACACACACACACACATACACACACACACACACACACACACACACACACACACACACACACACACACACACACACACACACACACACACACACACACACACACACACACACACACACACACACACACACACACACACACACACACACAAAATTTAATCGTAGATAATGAATTTGTTTTTTTAATAAATTTGGTTTTTAATAAATTAATCAAAATTATTTCAATTTTCTGGTAAAATTAAAAGAGTAAAACTTGTAAATTATTTATTATTATTATTAAAGATTTGCCGGTATTCACCTGGCCCGGGCCATGTCCAAGTGGTGGCCCGGGCCATGTCCAAGTGGTGGCCCGGGCCATGTCCAAGTGGTGCCCCGGGCAATGTCCAAGTGGTGCCCCGGGCCATGTCCAAGTGATGGCCCGGGCCATGTCCAAGTGGTGGCCCGGGCCATGTCCAAGTGGTGGCCCGGGCCATGTCCAAGTGGTGCCCCGGGCCATGTCCAAGTGGTGGCCCGGGCCATGTCCAAGTGGTGGCCCGGGCCATGTCCAAGTGGTGGCCCGGGCCATGTCCAAGTGGTGGCCCGGGCCATGTCCAAGTGGTGGCCAGGGCCATGTCCAAGTGGTGGCCCGGGCCATGTCTAAGTGGTGCACCCGGGCCATGTCCAAGTGGTGCCCCGGGCCATGTCCAAGTGGTGGCCCGGGCCTTGTGCAAGTGGTGGCCCGGGCCATGTCCAAGTGGTGGCCCGGCCTTGTCCAAGTGGTGGCCCGGGCCGTGTCCAAGTGGTGGCCCGGCCTTGTCCAAGTGGTGGCCCGGGCATGTCCAAGTGGTGGCCCGGGCCATGTCCAAATGATGGCCCGGGCCATGTCCAAGTGGTGCCATGGGCCATGTCCAAGTGGTGGCCCGGGCCTTGTCCAAGTGGTGGCCCGGCCTTGTCCAAGTGGTGGCCCGGGCCATGTCCAAGTGGTGGCCCGGGCCTTGTCCAAGTGGTGCCCCGGGCCATGTCCAAGTGGTGGCCGGGGCCTTGTGCAAGTGGTGGCCCGGTCTTGTCCAAGTGGTGGCCCGGCCTTGTCCAAGTGGTGGCCCGGGCCATGTCCAAGTGGTGGCCCGGGCCTTGTCCAAGTGGTGGCCCCGCCTTGTCCAAGTGGTGGCCCGGCCTTGTCCAAGTGGTGGCCCGGGCCATGTCCAAGTGGTGGCCCGGGCCATGTCCAAGTGGTGGCCCGGGCCATGTCCAAGTGGTGGCCCGGGCCTTGTCCAAGTGGTGGCCCGGGCCTTGTCCAAGTGGTGGCCCGGGCCTTGTCCAAGTGGTGGCCCGGCCTAGTCTAAGTGGTGGCCCGGGCCTTGTCCAAGTGGTGGCCCGGCCTAGTCTAAGTGGTGGCCCGGGCCTTGTCCAAGTGGTGGCCCGGGCCATGTCCAAGTGGTGGCCCGGGCCTTGTCCAAGTGGTGGCCCGTCCTTGTCCAAGTGGTGGCCCGGGCCTTGTCCAAATGGTGGCCCGGCCTTGTCCAAGTGGTGGCCCGGCCTTGTCCAAGTGGTGGCCCGGCCTTGTCCAAGTGGTGGCCCGGCCTTGTCCAAGTAGTGGCCCGGGCCTTGTCCAAGTGGTGGCCCGGGCCTTGTCCAAGTGGTGGCCCGGGCCTTGTCCAAGTGGTGGCCCGGCCTTGTCCAAGTGGTGGCCCGGGCCTTGTCCAAGTGGTGGCCCGGCCTTGTCCAAGTGGTGGCCCTGGCCTTGTCCAAGTGGTGGCCCTGGCCTTGTCCAAGTGGTGGCCCGGGCCTTGTCCAAGTGGTGGTCCGGGCCATGTCCAAGTGGTGGTCCGGGCCATGTCCAAGTGGTGGCCCGGGCCTTGTCCAAGTGGTGGCCCGGGCCTTGTCCAAGTGGTGGCCCGGCCTTGTCCAAGTGCTGGCCCGGCCTTGACTCCCTCTTTAGGGAGTGTCTGAGACCTAAGTCTCCCATGGGGGGAGGCACAAGTACCCCCTCATACACAAATAACCCGCACATAAAAGAGAGAAGCTTACGACGACGTTTCGGTCCGACTTGGACCATTTACAAAGTCACACTTACAAAGTCAGTGTGACTTTGTAAATGGTCCAAGTCGGACCGAAACGTCCTCGTAAGCTTCTCTCTTTTATGTGCGGGTTATTTGTGTATCGTTCCAGTCACGGTATTGTGCCTTTTTTTGTTACCCCCTCATCTTTGGGACCAACTTTCCCCAGGCCTAGCCACAAGCTAGGCCTCTCTGGTCTGCCATCCCCGCCCCAAGGGGGCTGATGGGAATGAGAGTCTTGTGAGCTGCAAGCTCTGGCTCACGCACCTACCCTGCCCTAAAAGGGCTGGGCATGGTGTCGATCTTGTAAATTGTTCATGTTATATTATTTCTTTTCTGCAGGAATGGAAAAAAAATATTGGACAACATTGATAATGTAAATAATAAAACAGTTTTCCAGTGAGATAGAAAATTTTGACGAATGAAATCATATATTTAAATCCAAAAACTTATATACAGAAAGGATAAAAAAATTAACCACGTCACCTATAACATACAAATTTCAGTGATCGTTTATAATTAACTCAGTGACAGAAATATACATTTCATTTCAACATACATTACTAAATATCTTATTTAAAATTGAAAGGTCTTTCTTGTTTTTCAAAATTTGTTAAAGAAAATTGTAAGTGGAGCAGCTAATGTAGTGAAGTGCGATAAGAAACATGTATGTTGTATTTCAGAAACATTATTGTATCACTTGTTTCATAAATGATTCAGAAAACCGATAAGTTAAAGAATGAGACACTTGTAAAACACTTGAGTATGTTTACTGCTGGAACGTTTGACCAGCCAGTTGCTTCATCAGATGAGAGGAAGTTTGACCAGCCAGTTGCTTCATCAGATGAGAGGAAGTTTGACCAGCCAGTTGCTTCATCAGATGAGAGGAAGTTTGTCCAGCCAGTTGCTTCATCAGATGAGAGGAAGTTTGACCAGCCAGTTGCTTCATCAGATGAGAGGAAGTTTGACCAGCCAGTTGCTTCATCAGATGAGAGGAAGTTTGACCAGCCAGTTGCTTCATCAGATGAGAGGAAGTTTGACCAGCCAGTTGCTTCATCAGATGAGAGGAAGTTTGACCAGCCAGTTGCTTCATCAGATGAGAGGAAGTTTGACCAGCCAGTTGCTTCATCAGATGAGAGGAAGTTTGACCAGCCAGTTGCTTCATCAGATGAGAGGAAGTTTGACCAGCCAGTTGCTTCATCAGATGAGAGGAAGTTTGACCAGCCAGTTGCTTCATCAGATGAGAGGAAGTTTGACCAGCCAGTTGCTTCATCAGATGAGAGGAAGTTTGACCAGCCAGTTGCTTCATCAGATGAGAGGAAGTTTGACCAGCCAGTTGCTTCATCAGATGAGAGGAAGTTTGACCAGCCAGTTGCTTCATCAGATGAGAGGAAGTTTGACCAGCCAGTTGCTTCATCAGATGAGAGGAAGTTTGACCAGCCAGTTGCTTCATCAGATGAGAGGAAGTTTGTCCAGCCAGTTGCTTCATCAGATGAGAGGAAGTTTGACCAGCCAGTTGCTTCATCAGATGAGAGGAAGTTTGACCAGCCAGTTGCTTCATCAGATGAGAGGAAGTTTGACCAGCCAGTTGCTTCATCAGATGAGAGGAAGTTTGACCAGCCAGTTGCTTCATCAGATGAGAGGAAGTTTGACCAGCCAGTTGCTTCATCAGATGAGAGGAAGTTTGTCCAGCCAGTTGCTTCATCAGATGAGAGGAAGTTTGACCAGCCAGTTGCTTCATCAGATGAGAGGAAGTTTGACCAGCCAGTTGCTTCATCAGATGAGAGGAAGTTTGACCAGCCAGTTGCTTCATCAGATGAGAGGAAGTTTGACCAGCCAGTTGCTTCATCAGATGAGAGGAAGTTTGACCAGCCAGTTGCTTCATCAGATGAGAGGAAGTTTGACCAGCCAGTTGCTTCATCAGATGAGAGGAAGTTTGACCAGCCAGTTGCTTCATCAGATGAGAGGAAGTTTGACCAGCCAGTTGCTTCATCAGATGAGAGGAAGTTTGACCAGCCAGTTGCTTCATCAGATGAGAGGAAGTTTGTCCAACCAGTTGCTTCATCAGATGAGAGGAAGTATGTCCAGCCAGTTGCTTCATCAGATGAGAGGAAGTTTGACCAGCCAGTTGCTTCATCAGATGAGAGGAAGTTTGTCCAGCCAGTTGCTTCATCAGATGAGAGGAAGTTTGTCCAGCCAGTTGCTTCATCAGATGAGAGGAAGTTTGACCAGCCAGTTGCTTCATCAGATGAGAGGAAGTTTGACCAGCCAGTTGCTTCATCAGATGAGAGGAAGTTTGACCAGCCAGTTGCTTCATCAGATGAGAGGAAGTTTGACCAGCCAGTTGCTTCATCAGATGAGAGGAAGTTTGACCAGCCAGTTGCTTCATCAGATGAGAGGAAGTTTGACCAGCCAGTTGCTTCATCAGATGAGAGGAAGTTTGACCAGCCAGTTGCTTCATCAGATGAGAGGAAGTTTGACCAGCCAGTTGCTTCATCAGATGAGAGGAAGTTTGACCAGCCAGTTGCTTCATCAGATGAGAGGAAGTTTGACCAGCCAGTTGCTTCATCAGATGAGAGGAAGTTTGACCAGCCAGTTGCTTCATCAGATGAGAGGAAGTTTGACCAGCCAGTTGCTTCATCAGATGAGAGGAAGTTTGACCAGCCAGTTGCTTCATCAGATGAGAGGAAGTTTGACCAGCCAGTTGCTTCATCAGATGAGAGGAAGTTTGACCAGCCAGTTGCTTCATCAGATGAGAGGAAGTTTGACCAGCCAGTTGCTTCATCAGATGAGAGGAAGTTTGACCAGCCAGTTGCTTCATCAGATGAGAGGAAGTTTGACCAGCCAGTTGCTTCATCAGATGAGAGGAAGTTTGACCAGCCAGTTGCTTCATCAGATGAGAGGAAGTTTGACCAGCCAGTTGCTTCATCAGATGAGAGGAAGTTTGACCAGCCAGTTGCTTCATCAGATGAGAGGAAGTTTGTCCAACCAGTTGCTTCATCAGATGAGAGGAAGTATGTCCAGCCAGTTGCTTCATCAGATGAGAGGAAGTTTGACCAGCCAGTTGCTTCATCAGATGAGAGGAAGTTTGTCCAGCCAGTTGCTTCATCAGATGAGAGGAAGTTTGTCCAGCCAGTTGCTTCATCAGATGAGAGGAAGTTTGACCAGCCAGTTGCTTCATCAGATGAGAGGAAGTTTGACCAGCCAGTTGCTTCATCAGATGAGAGGAAGTTTGACCAGCCAGTTGCTTCATCAGATGAGAGGAAGTTTGACCAGCCAGTTGCTTCATCAGATGAGAGGAAGTTTGACCAGCCAGTTGCTTCATCAGATCAGAGGAAGTTTGACCAGCCAGTTGCTTCATCAGATGAGAGGAAGTTTGACCAGCCAGTTGCTTCATCAGATGAGAGGAAGTTTGACCAGCCAGTTGCTTCATCAGATCAGAGGAAGTTTGACCAGCCAATTGCTTCATCAGATGAGAGGAAGTTTGACCAGCCAGTTGCTTCATCAGATGAGAGGAAGTTTGACCAGCCAGTTGCTTCATCAGATGAGAGGAAGTTTGACCAGCCAGTTGCTTCATCAGATGAGAGGAAGACTGAGGCAGTCAATCCTTCTCGTCTTCCAACATTAGACTGACAAAGTCATAGTTTCCACCATAAATTTACCCAAGTGTTACACAAGTGTCTCATTTATCATAACTGCGTCAGTATTAGGAACTTTAGTGGTGAACCATCGTGCGTCATTTGAAATCCAAGTTGCGTCGCGGAAGAATACTACAAATAATATACCAACAGGGCGTTTATACTCAGTCATTTCTTTTCAATCTCAACTCATACTAATTGTCATATCACCAGATTTCACCAGATTTTCCCTAGTGTCACCCTACATATCCTGTCCTGTCACCAAGCAACTTGAAATTTCACCAATTATGGTGGAATATTTCGTTATATGGCCAAGTTTGGAAGAATGATATGATACAATATTGTTTTGAACTTTTCCTGAGTAGAAAGTACCACACCATAACTTTAGGAAAAATATCGTCCCTTAAACTTCCACTCCCTTTTCTATCTCTCGTCCGAATAAAACTACTTTCCCTACTTCCTGCTACCACTACAACTACCTCAACTACTGCTACCACTACAACTACCTCAACTACTGCTACCACTACAACTACCTCAACTATTGCTACCACTACCAGCCTTACCCACTACCATTAATTCGTTTTCTTCCCCTCTCTTGGTCTCGTCCTTGTCGTCTATATATTCCGGCTCCCTCACTCTTTTTGTGTCAGTGTGACTTTGTAAATGGTCTAAGTCAGACTGACGCGTCATCGTAAGCTCCTCTCTCTTATGTGAGGGTTATTTGTGTATTGTATTTTGTTCTACGCATGTGTTGTTATTGTGGTGGTGATAATGACACATGGGTTATGGTACTGGTGATAATGATACATGGGTTGTTATGGTAGTGGTGAAAATGACACATGTATTGTAATGGTAGTGTTGATAATGGCATATGGCTTGTTATGGTGGTGGTGATAAATACACATGGGTTGTTATGGTGGTGGTGATAAGGACACATTGTTGGTTACGGTAGTGGTAATAATGACACATTGATTGCTATTGTAGTAGTGAACTTAACACCATATCCTGTAAATGTCACCATGGACAGCAATGATGTTGTTCATAATGACACCACTGAAGATAATAGTGGTGGTGATAACACCATGTATGTTAATGGTGATGGTATATAAGACACTAGGGAGTTTACAACAACTATCACCAGCACCCTTATCATAGAAGGTAAGGGTGCTGGTGATACTGACAAGATGGAAGATAATGATGGTGATAATAAAACCAGGGAGGGTAACGTAAATGGTGATAATGACACCACGGAGGCCGTGACCCATTAGAGGATGATAATGGTAGCGATAATGGAAAAAAGAATACAACAATAGTGGTGATAATGAAACATGGAGTGCAGCAATGTTGGTGATAATGAAACATGGCATGCAACAATGGTGGTGATAATGAAACATGGCATGCAACAATGGTGGTGATAATGAAACATGGAGCGCAACAATGGTGGTGATAATGGAGCGCAGTGGTGGTGGTGATAATTACACAACGAGGATGATGATAGTGATAATGAAACAAGGGGGGAAACGATAGTGATGATAATGTCACCATAGTGGGTAATGATGGTGTCAGAAATAATACCATAGTAAATAACAACGGTGATAATGACATCATAAATACAAAAGGTGGTGAAAACAAAAATATTTAGGGTAATGGTGGTAATAATGACACCATGGATGGTAATGGTGGTGATAATGACATCACGGATGTTAATGGTGGTGATAACGACATCATGGATGTTAATGGGAATGGTGATAAAATTTAATATACAAAGTAATGTTGGCTGTGATGGAGAGAATGGTGAGTCATTGTGGTGGTGATAATGACATCTTTCAGGGAATGTTAGTGAAAATTATGATAACCAACAAGTGATAGTGATAATGATGATAACCAACAAGTGATAGTGATAATGATGATAACCAACAAGTGATAGTGATAATGATGATAACCAACAAGTGATAGTGATAATGATGATAACCAACAAGTGATAGTGATAATGATGATAACCAACAAGTGATAGTGATAATGATAACAAATGGAAATGTTGGTGATAACAATGCTATCATAGAGGGTGATGAAGATGGTGATAATGATATGCAGGAGTTTGTTGGTGATAGCGATAATGACATCATTGAGTGTAATGATAGTGGTGGTAATGCAACTTGGAGGCTAATAATGATAGTAAAATGACATTATGGAATGTAATGGTGGTGGTGATAATGACAATATGGAGGATAATGGTGGTGGTAATAATGACACCATGGAGGAAAATAATGGTGGTGATAATGACACCATGGAGGATAATAATGGTGGTGATAATGATGCGGTGATAGTTAATGTGGTGAAAATGGTAAATAATATGGAGGGTACGAGTAATGGTGATAATGGCACCATGGAGAAGAAAGCTGGTGGTGTGATAATGGCACCATGGAGAGGAAAGGTGGTGGTGGTGATAATGACAACATAGAGGATAATGGTGGCGGTGATAATGACAACATAGAGGATAATGGTGGTGGTGATAATGATACCATGGAGGATAATGGCGATGATAATGACACCATAGAGGATAATGGTGGTGGTGATAATGATACCATGGAGGATAATGGCGATGATAATGACACCATAGAGGATAATGGTGGTGGTGATAATGATACCATGTAGGATAATGGTGGTAGTGACAATGGCACCATGAAGAATAATGGTGGAGGTGATAATGACACCATAGAGGATAATGGTGATGATGATAATGACACCATAGAGGATAATGGTGGTGGTGATAATGATACCATGGAGGATAATGGTGGTAGTGACATTGGCACCATGGAGAATAATGGTGGAGGTGATAATGATACCATGGAGGATAATGGTGGTAGTGACATTGGCACCATGGAGAATAATGGTGGAGGTGATAATGATACCATGGAGGATAATGGTGGAGGTGATAATGGCACCATGGAGGATAATGGTGGAGGTGATAATGAAAATGGAGTTAAATAGAGGGTACGAGCAATGGTGATAATGACACCATGGAGAAGAAAGGTGGTGATGTGATAATGACAAGATGGAGAGGAAAAGTGGTGGTGATAATGACACCATAGATGATAATGGTGGTGGTGATAATGATTCCATGGAAGATAATGATGGTAGTGACAATGACACAATGGAGAATAATGGTGGAGGAGATAATGACACCATGGAGGATAATGGTGGAGGTGATAATGGCACCATGGAGGATAATGGTGGTGGTGATAATGACACCATGGAGGATAATAGTGGAGGTGATAATGACACCATGGAGGATAACGGTGGAGGTGATAATGACACCATGAAGGATAATGGTGGTGGTGACAATGACATCATGGAGGATAATGGTGGTGGTGATAATGACACCAAGGAGGATATTTTGGAGGTGATAATGGCACCATGGAGGATAATGGTGGTGGTAATATTGGCATCATGGAGAGTAATGGTTGTGATGATATTGACACTATGGAGAATAACGGTGGTGATAATGACACCATGGAGGATAATGGTGGTGGTGATAATGACATCATGGAGGATAATGGTGGAGGTGGTAGCGATACCATGGAGGATAATGGTGGTGGCGATAATGGCGTCATGGAGGATAATGGTGGAGGTGATAATGATACCATGGAGGATAATGGTGGAGATGATAATGATACCATGGAGGATAATGGTGCTGGTGATAATGACACCATGGAGTATAATGGTGGAGGTGATGATGATACCATAGAAGATAATGGTCGAGGTGATAATGACACCATGGAAGATAATGGTGGTGGTGATAATAACAATATATAAGCTAGTTATTTAGTGAAGGAACTGGTTAGTTACTGAAACAACTGGTTAGTCACTGAAAGGACTGGTTAGGGAAAGAACTGGTTAGTTAGTGAAGGAACTGGTTGGCCAGTGAAGGAACTGGTTGGTCAGTGAAGGAATTTCTGATTGGAGGAAAATGTTATGTAGTAGGGGAAAATGTTGGTCAGCATGGGACAATGTTAGCATGGGAGAATGTTGGTTAGCATGGGAGAATGTTGTTTAGTAGGGGAGAATTTGGTTAGCAGGGAAGAATGTTAGTTAGCATTGGAGAATGTTGGTTAGCAAGGGTGAATGTTAGTTAGCATGGGAGAATGTTGGTTAGCATGGGAGAATGTTAGTTAGCTTGGGAGAATGTTGGTTAGCATGTGAGAATGTTGGTTAGCATTGGAGAATGTTGGTTAGCATGGGAGAATGTTGGTTAGCGTGGGAAAATGTTCGATTAGCGTGGGAGAATGTTGGCTAGCATGGGAGAATGTTGGTTAACATGGGAGAAGGTTAGCATGGGAGAATGTTGGTTAGCATGGGAGAATGTTAGCATGGGAGAAGGTTAGCATTGGAGAAGGTTAGCATGGGAGAATGTTGGCTAGCATGGGAGAAGGTTAGCATGGGAGAATGTTGGTTAGCATGGGAGAAGGTTAGCATGGGAGAATGCTGGTTAGCATTGGAGAATATTGGCTAGCATGGGAGAAGGTTGGTTAGCATGGGAGAATGTTGGTTAGCATGGGAGAATGTTGGTTAGCATGGGAGAACGTTGGTTAGCTTGGGAGAATGCTAGCATGGGAAAAGGTTGGTTAGCATGGTGGAAGGTTGGTTAGCATGGTGGAAGGTTGGTTAGCATGGGAGAATGTTAGCATGGGAGTAGGTTAGCATGGGAGAAGGTTAGCATGGGAGAATGTTGGCTAGCATGGGAGAAGGTTAGCATGGGAGAATGTTGGTTAGCATGGGAGAAGGTTAGCATGGGAGAATGTTGGCTAGCATGGAAGAATGTTAGCATAGGAGAATGTTAGCATGGGAGAAGGTTAGCATGGGAGAATGTTAGCATGAGAGAATGTTAGCATGGGAGAAGGTTAGCATGGGAGAATATTAGCATGGGAGAATGTTAGCATGGGAGAATGTTAGCATGGGAGAATGTTGGTCACCATGGGAGAATGTTAGCATAGGATAATGTTGGTTAGCATGGGAGAATGTTAGCATGGGAGAATGTGGGTTAGCATGGGAATATGTTGGTTAGCATGGGAGAATGCTATCATGGGAGAATGTTAGCATGGGAGAATGTTAGCATGGGAGAATGTTAGCATGGGAGAATGTTAGCATGGGGGAATGTTAGCATGGGAGAATGTTAACATGGGAGAATGTTAACATTGGAGAATGTTTTTATCTTGCTTCTTTATGCTCCTCTTATAATCCCACTGATTATTTTAACTTTAATTTCTTCAATGTTTTTCTTCTTAGTTATTATCCTCTGCTTTTCAAGATAAGATTTTTCTGTTCCTCCTATTTACTTCTCTCCCTCTCTCTCTCTCTCTCTCTCTCTCTCTCTCTCTCTCTCTCTCTCTCTCTCTCTCTCTCTCTCTCTCTCTCTCTCTCTCTCTCTCTCTCTGTCTCTCTCTCTCTCTCTCTCTCTCTCTCTCTCTCCCTCTCTCTCCCTCTGTCTCTCTCTCTCTCTCTCTCTCTCTCTCTCTCTCTCTCTCTCTCTCTCTCTCTCTCTCTCTCTCTCTCTCTCTCTCTATCTCTCTCTCTCTTTCTCTCTTTATATATATATGTCGTGCCGAATAGGCAGAACTTACGATCTTGGCTTAAATAGCAACGTTCATCTTGCCATATAGGACAAGTGAAAATTTGTGTATGCAATAATTTCGCAAAAATCATTCTGAACCTAAGGAAAAAAATATTTCAATGTGTATATTTAGTATTAAATTATTGTAAACAAATCTAAAATATATTTAGTTGGGTTAGGCTAAAATAAATTGTTCTTGTTATAATAAGGTTAGGTAAGTTTTCTAAGATTCTTTTGGAGCAAAATTAATCATTTTTACCTTAACATTAATGAAAAAAATATATCTTTCAACGTATAAGATAAAATTTTAGAAAGGTCTAAATTTTAAATGAGCTCTTGCTAATTGACCAGTTTTACATATTCGGCACGACATATATATATATATATATTATATATATATATATATATATATATATATATATATATATATATATATATATATATATATATATATATATATATATATATATATATATATATATATATATATATATATATATATATATGCAATAAGATATATGCAAAAAACAACCACTCTGAAAAGAATAGAGAAATTCCAAGCGCTTTCGTGACTACTCACATTATCAAGGAACTATGAAAGTAAAGCATCCAAGGAAGCTATATAAGGGGTCCGGCCAGCACCTCACTATCAGATCCCACAACGGTTAAACACGTGACGCGCGGCGACCCAACTTGGATAGGTCCCTTGCACAACTCACCCCCAAGCTATTCTACCCAAGAAAATTTAAAAATTATTATTTGTCCAGTGTATTATTAAATTCTTCCCAAATTCTATTAATTATAAATGGATCTAATTTATATAAACCAAAGGAAATATTCATATTATTGTCAAAACTGCTTTTTATGAAACAAGATTCAATTATATTCCTGTCGACCATGGACTTGCTTGATACTACTTTCTCAACTTTTTGAAAATCAATTGGATGGTTAAAATCTCTTACATGAATAAATAGAGCATTGGAATCTTGTCCAGTTCTAATGCTATATTTATGTTGTTTTAATCTTAGTTCGAGATTTTTACCAGTTTGACCGTAATAAACTTTATCGCAAATTTTACAAGGAATCTTATAGACACATCCATCAGCATTTTGGGGGGAATTCTATATCAAAAGTTTTTTCACTGTATCAAGATTTTTTAATACAACTTTAATATTAAAAGTCTTAAAAAGAGAAGGCATATCAACCAAGTTTTCATGGTAAGGGAGAACCAACATATTTTTAGTTGAATAAGGCTGGTTGTCCCTTTTTGGATTATAAAAAGTGTTTCTAGCAACTTTAAAAGATTTATCAATTACATTTCTTGGGTATTTTAAATCATTACCTATTTCATAAATTTTGGATATTTCCTCATCTATGAACTCAGGACTACAAATTCGTAAAGCTCTCAAAAACATTGATGAGAAAACAGACAGTTTGACTCTATCTTGATGCGAGGAATAATAGTGGACATAGGAACAGTTATTTGTAGGTTTTCTGTAAATTTTAAATTTGAATTCATTATTACCCTTAATAATTAAAACATCTAGAAAAGGCAATGAGTTATTTTCTTCAAACTCAACAGTAAAGTTTATAGAATGGGCTAAGCTATTTAATTTTCCAAGGAAATGGTGTATATCTACATTTTTGGGCATAAGACACAAAATATCATCAACATATCTGAACCATTTAGCTCTATTAGGGAGGATTGTGTTAAGCAACCTTGTTTCAAAAAATTCCATGTATAGGTTACTAAGAACAGGTGAAAGAGGATTTCCCATTGCCATACCAAACTTCTGAGTGTAAAACTTATCATTAAATACAAATTTTGCATCAACAATGCAAAGTTTAATAAGTTTAATGATAGTAGGAACTGGCAATGGTAAATCATAGTTAACGAGTTCTTCAGATAAGAAACTTAATAAATCATCAACAGGAACTTTCGTAAACAAGGAAGTAACATCAAAACTAACCATGTTAAAATCATTTAAGTCAGTCAAGGAGCTTAATTTATCAACCAAGTCTATGTTGTTTTTAACATTAAAGTTAGAAATTTTGCCAACAATAGGGCTCAAAATATCAACAAGCCATTTGGATAATTTATATGAAACTGACCCTATGGAGCTAATAATTGGTCTGACTGGATTCTCTGGTTTGTGTGTTTTTATTAGTCCATACATGTAAGGTAAAGATGGATTAGTGGAAGTAAATTGTTAGACTAATTCATCTTTGCCTTTCAGTAGAAGTTTTATTGTTTTATTGAAATTGCTGTTAACGGTTTCTAGGGGATTTTTCCTAAGTTTAGAATAGGTTTCAGTATCATCTAAGAGATTATTCATTTTTTCTTGGTAATAATTTTCTTTCATAATTACTATTGCATTTCTTTTGTCTGCTTTAGTAAGGCGCAAATTTTTATTGTTATTAAGTGTATCATAAAACTTAAAGAATCCTCCCTAATAGAGCAAAATGGTTCAGATATGTTGATGATATTTTGTGTCTTATGCCCAAAAATGTAGATATACACCATTTCCTTGGAAAATTAAATAGCTTAGCCCATTCTATAAACTTTACTGTTGAATTTGAAGAAAATAACTCATTGCCTTTTCTAGATGTTTTAATTATTAAGGGTAATAATGAATTCAAATTTAAAATTTACAGAAAACCTACAAATAACTGTTCCTATGTCCACTATTATTCCTCGCATCAAGATAGAGTCAAACTGTCTGTTTTCTCATCAATGTTTTTGAGAGCTTTACGAATTTGTAGTCCTGAGTTCATAGATGAGGAAATATCCAAAATTTATGAAATAGGTAATGATTTAAAATACCCAAGAAATGTAATTGATTAATCTTTTAAAGTTGCTAGAAACACTTTTTATAATCCAAAAAGGGACAACCAGCCTTATTCAACTAAAAATATGTTGGTTCTCCCTTACCATGAAAACTTGGTTGATATGGCTTCTCTTCTTAAGACTTTTAATATTAAAGTTGTATTCAAAAATCTTGACACGGTAAAAAAACTTTTGATAAAGAATTCCCCCCCTAAATGCTGATGGATGTGTCTATAAGATTCCTTGTAAAATTTGCGATAAAGTTTATTACGGTCAAACTGGTAAAAATCTCGAACTAAGATTAAAACAACATAAATATAGCATTAGAACTGGACAAGATTCCAATGCTCTATTTATTCATGTAAGAGATTTTAACCATCCAATTGATTTTCAAAAAGTTGAGAAAGTAGTATCAAGCAAGTCCATGGTCGACAGGAATATAATTGAATCTTGTTTCATAAAAAGCAGTTTTGACAATAATATGAATATTTCCTTTGGTTTATATAAATTAGATCCATTTATAATTAATAGAATTTGGGAAGAATTTAATAATACACTGGACAAATAATAATTTTTAAATTTTCTTGGGTAGAATAGCTTGGGGGTGAGTTGTGCAAGGGACCTATCCAAGTTGGGTAGCCGCGCGTCACGTGTTTAACCGTTGTGGGATCTGATAGTGAGGTGCTGGCCGGACCCCTTATATAGCTTCCTTGGATGCTTTACTTTCATAGTTCCTTGATAATGTGAGTAGTCACGAAAGCGCTTGGAATTTCTCTATTCTTTCAGAGTGGTTGTTTTGCATATTTTGAAATCACCTGTTTACTGTGATCTTATTGCATATACATATATATATATATATATATATATATATATATATATATATATATATATATATATATATATATATATATATATATAAACACTGATCTCTGGCTGAAGGAGACTCGAACCTACGAACCTTAGGACAAGGTACGCAGTGCTTTACCAATCTACCCACACTGGACCAATACCTTGGCGTGTAGCATGAGCTACACGTTTGATCCAAGGCAGCCAGCTTTCAGGGAGAAGGCTTACAGCTTTTCGTCTCATCCCCTGCATGCATCAGCCTTACTAGAGATTTGAACAATGCAAGGAATTCGCGAGAGCATGAGAACTATACTGTATAGTTCGCATGCTCTCGCGAATTCCTTGCATATATATATATATATATATATATATATATATATATATATATATATATATATATATATATATATATATATATATATATATATATATATATATATATATGTACTCACCGCTCTTTCTATACCGTAATCTCAGTCTTTCCACTGAATTTTAACTTTTCTCTCCACTCAGTAACTTCTGTCTCCCCTTAACACCTCCCTTTACCCCCTCCTTTCATTTTCCTCTTCATGTCACTGTCCCTTTTTTCCTGCTTCTCTCACTATACTCTTTCTTCTCCCTTTCCCTTTTCTTTGAACCTGTCAGTGTCGGCATTGCCCCCTTGTGTGCGTGTGTCCGGCTGGCTGCCAACCACGGCTGTCCCAAACCCCTCCTTTAAAGTGCAGGCTTCGTACTTCCCACCTTCGGGACTCATGTTAGGCTAACCGGTTTCCCCGAGTCCCTTCACAAGATATTACCCAGCTCACACTCCAACAGCTCGTCAAAAACCATTCGTCTCCATTCACTCCTGTCAAACACACTCACACATACTTGCTGTATGTCACAGTCCCTTGTACACTAAACCTCTTTTACTCTCACCATCCTTTTTTAGGACTACCCTTACCCCTCTTCCCCTCCAATGCAGATTTATTCACCCTCCAAGTCATCCTATTTTGCTCTTTCCTCTCTAAATGACCAAACCATCTGAACAACCCCTCCTCAGCCCTCTGAATAATACTTTTAGCACCTCCAGACCTTCTCCTAATTTCCAAACTATGAATTCACTGCATAATATTTACACCACACATAGCCCTTAGACATGATATCTCTACTGCCTGTATCCTCCTTGTTGTTGTAGCATTCACAACCCAAGCTTCACACCCATATAAGAGTGTTGGTACCACTGTACTTTCATACACTCCTTTGCCTCCATGGATAAAGATGTTTGTCTCTACAGACACCTCAATGCATCTCTCACACTTTTCTTTCATCGACGCTATGATTCACCTTGTCCTGCATAAACCCATCTGCTGACAAATCTACTCCTAAATATCTAAACACATTCACTTCTTCCTTAATCCCTTCCTCCAATGTGATATCCAGTTTTTCTTTGTCTCTGAACTTCCATCCTTTACACACCCTCCCAAACTCGTCCACTAACCTTTGCAACTCTTCTTTAGAATCTCCCAAAAACACAGTATCATTAGCAAAAAAGTAACTGTGTCAACTCCCATTTTGTATCTGATTGCATATAATTTAATTTCACCCATCTCCCCAACACCTTTTACATCTCCATCTATAAATACATTAAACAACATTACACATCCCTGTCTAAGACCTACTTTTACTGGACAGTAATCTCAGTAATCTCTCTCTATCCTTCACACCCTAACCTGAGCCTCACCATCCTCATACAAACTCTTAACAGCATTTAATAACTTACTACCTTTCCCATATACTTGTAACATCTACCACATTCCTCCCTTATCCACCCTCTCATATGCCTTTCCTACATCCATAAATTCTTTATCTAAAAATTGTTCACTTATATGCTTCAATGTAAACATGTGGTCTACACATCCCCTACCCATTCTAAAGCCTCCTTCTTTATCAGTGATTCTGCTCTCTGTCTTACCTGTAATTGTTTCAATAAAACTTTACCATATACATAACTTGTTATACTCAGTAAATTTATTCCGCTATAATTTTTACATTCACTTTTGTCCCCCTTCCCTTTACATAAAGGAACTATACACGCTCTCTGCCAATCCCTACGTACTTTCCCCTCTTTCATATATTTATTGAAGAAGAGTAACAAGCGCTCCAAAACTATATCCCACCTGCTTTTAAAATTTCTGTCATGATACCAACAGTTCCAGCTGCTTTAACCTCTTCTATTCTACTCAATGCCTCACGACCTCCCCCACACTCACATCTGGCTCCTCATAACTCTTAAAAGATGTTATATCTCCTAGCCATTACATGAAAGTACTGTCTCCCTCTATTCATCAACATTTTGTTTTTAAATGTTAAATCCATGTGTTCCCCATGCTTAAACTATTTATCTCACTCCAAATTTTTTTCTTAATTTCAGCAAAATTTGTTGACAGCACGTCACCCACTCTATCATTTGCTCCTCTTTTGCACTCCCTCACCACACTCTTCACCTCTCTTTTAGTCTCCGTATACACCACCCTTCTTATATCACCTCTGCTTTGTAAAAAAGACTCTCATAAGCAATTTTTTCTCTTTCATCACACAATTTATCACTAGAACTTATTGGGGTTATATGATTTTGATGTCAGTACAATCTGGAAAGAGCTCGATTGAGCTTATGTTGCTTAATGTTTTCTTATTTGGGTCACCATCCTTGGCTGGAGACTGCCGTTGACTTATATATTATTGGTGACATCCCCCATTATATACCGGGTGAGACTGTTCATCACACACTCACTGGCATTATAATTCACAAACATTTCTTTTCCTCGTGCTTTCAGTCCTTGGAGGGAAGATTTATATTACCGTTCACCATTACTCACCTTTTTTTTTGACTCTCCTCTGCTGTGTTCTCTTTCTCCAAGCCTTCCCACCTTCCTCATATTGCACATAAGAACTCATCAGAGCGTGGAAAAAGTGCCCAGACCACAAACTTGGTAGAGACTACAGGAGCGGCGGTAAATAAGACGCTAAAGGTCGGAGCCGGGAGCAGATCTTCTCACCCTCACCAAGACACCAGTAAAGAAGAGAAGCAGCTCTTCTGTACTTCATCACACCCGCAGAAAAGATAAGCACCTCCTCTCCACTACACTACTCCAGAAGAGAGCAGAAGCAGCTTTCCTCCACTTAACCATCCCAGCAGAGAGCAGAAGCAGTTCTCCTCCACTTAACCGTCCCAGCAGAGAGCAGAAGCAGCTCTCCTCCACTTAACCATCCCAGCAGAGAACAGAAGCAGTTCTCCTCCACTTAACCATCCCAGCAGAGAGCAGAAGCAGCTCTCCTCCACTTAACCATCCCAGCAGAGAGCAGAAGCAGCTCTCCTCCACTTAACCATCCCAGCAGAGAGCAGAAGCAGCTCTCCTCCACTTAACCATCCCAGCAGAGAGCAGAAGCAGCTTTCCTCCACTTAAACATCCCAGCAGAGAGCAGAAGCAGCTTTCCTCCACTTAACCATCCAGCAGAGAGCAGAAGCAGCTCTCCTCTACTTAACCATCCCAGCAGAGAGCAGAAGCAGCTTTCCTCCACTTAACAACCCCAACAGAGAGCAGAAGCAGTTCTCCTCCACTTAACCATCCCAGCAGAGAGCAGAAGCAGCTCTCCTCCACTTAACCATCCCAGCAGAGAGCAGAAGCAGCTTTCCTCCACTTAACCATCCCAGCAGAGAGCAGAAGCAGTTCTCCTCCACTTAACCATCCCAGCAGAGAGCAGAAGCAGCTCTCCTCCACTTAACCATCCCAACAGAGAGCAGAAGCAGTTCTCCTCCACTTAACCATCCCAGCAGAGAGCAGAAGCAGTTCTCCTCCACTTAACCATCCCAGCAGAGAACAGAAGCAGTTCTCCTCCACTTAACAACCCCAACAGAGAGCAGAAGCAGTTCTCCTCCACTTAACCATCCCAGCAGAGAGCAGAAGCAGTTCTCCTCTACTTAACCATCCCAGCAGAGAGCAGAAGCAGTTCTCCTCCAGTTAACCATCCCAGCAGAGAGCAGAAGCAGCTCTCCTCCACTTAACCATCCCAGCAGAGAGCAGAGGCAGTTCTCCTCCAGTTAACCATCCCAGCAGAGAGCAGAAGCAGCTCTCCTCCACTTAACCATCCCAGCAGAGAGCAGAAGCAGCTTTCCTCCACTTAACAACCCCAACAGAGAGCAGAAGCAGCTTTCCTCTACTTAACAACCCAAGCAGAGAGCAGAAGCAGCTTTCCTCCACTTAACCATCCCAGCAGAGAGCAGAAGCAGCTCTCCTCTACTTAACCATCCCAGCAGAGAGCAGAAGCAGCTTTCCTCCACTTAACCATCCCAGCAGAGAGCAGAAGCAGCTCTCCTCCACTTAACCATCCCAGCAGAGAGCAGAAGCAGCTTTTCTGCACTTAACAACCCCAACAGAGAGCAGAAGCAGCTTTCCTCTACTTAACCATCCCAGCAGAGAGCAGAAGCAGCTCTCCTCCACTTAACCTTCCCAGCAGAGAGCAGAAGCAGCTCTCCTCCACTTAACCATCCCAGCAGAGAGCAGAAGCAGCTTTCCTCCACTTAACCATCCCAGCAGAGAGCAGAAGCAGCTTTCCTCCACTTAACAACCCCAACAGAGAGCAGAAGCAGCTCTCCTCTACTTAACCATCCCAGCAGAGAGCAGAAGCAGCTCTCCTCCACTTAACCTTCCCAGCAGAGAGCAGAAGCAGCTCTCCTCCACTTAACCATCCCAGCAGAGAGCAGAAGCAGCTTTCCTCCACTTAACCATCCCAGCAGAGAGCAGAAGCAGCTTTCCTCCACTTAACCATCCCAGCAGAGAGCAGAAGCAGCTTTCCTCCACTTAACCATCCCAGCAGAGAGCAGAAGCAGCTTTCCTCCACTTAACAACCCCAGCAGAGAGCAGAAGAAGCTCTCCTCCACTTAACAACCCCAGCAGAGAGCAGAAGCAGCTTTCCTCCACTTAACAACCCCAGCAGAGAGCAGAAGCAGCTTTCCTCCACTTAACAACCCCAGCAGAGAGCAGAAGCAGCTCTCCTCCACTTAACAACCCCAGCAGAGAGCAGAAGCAGCTCTCCTCCACTTAACAACCCCAGCAGAGAGCAGAAGCAGCTTTCCTCCACATAACAACCCCAGCAGAGAGCAGAAGCAGCTTTCCTCCACTTAACCATCCCAGCAGAGAGCAGAAGCAGCTCTCCTCCACTTAACCATCCCAGCAGAGAGCAGAGGCAGCTCTCCTCCACTTAACAACCCCAGCAGAGAGCAGAAGCAGCTCTCCTCCACTTAACAACCCCAGCAGAGAGCAGAAGCAGCTCTCCTCCACTTAACAACCCCAGCAGAGAGCAGAAGCAGCTCTCCTCCACTTAACAACCCCAGCAGAGAGCAGAAGCAGCTTTCCTCCACTTAACCATCCCAGCAGAGAGCAGAAGCAGCTTTCCTCCACTTAACAACCCCAGCAGAGAGCAGAAGCAGCTCTCCTCCACTTAACAATCCCAGCAGAGAGCAGAAGCAGCTTTCCTCCACTTAACAACCCCAGCAGAGAGCAGAAGCAGCTCTCCTCCACTTAACCATCCCAGCAGAGAGCAGAAGCAGCTTTCCTCCACTTAACCATCCCAGCAGAGAGCAGAAGCAGCTTTCCTCCACTTAACAACCCCAGCAGAGAGCAGAAGCAGCTCTCCTCCACTTAACAATCCCAGCAGAGAGCAGAAGCAGCTTTCCTCCACTTAACAACCCCAGCAGAGAGCAGAAGCAGCTCTCCTCCACTTAACAACCCCAGCAGAGAGCAGAAGCAGCTTTCCTCCACTTAACAACCCCAGCAGAGAGCAGAAGCAGCTTTCCTCCACTTAACAACCCCAGCAGAGAGCAGAAGCAGCTTTCCTCCACTTAACAACCCCAGCAGAGAGCAGAAGCAGCTTTCCTCCACTTAACAACCCCAGCAGAGAGCAGAAGCAGCTTTCCCTCACTCCAGGACGTAGCATCAGCTCTTCTCTTTAATTTACACTGGAGAAAATTACCCGATTATATTGATATGTATTTGTTTATTGAAAGTGATAAATTATGGCTTTTTCTTTTTATATACAATCTGGTCATCATGACCTCTCATGCACAAAATTTCTTTTCAGTCTTTGAATTTTGACGATTAATGATGTACTAAGTTTGTGAGAAATTTTTCCTTACTTTTTTAATGGATTCTACAAATGTGGAATAATTTTTATTACCAGACATAACATATAAATTTATTTAAGTTCTAAGTTCTTATAAATGAGACGTCAGAAGAGTCTCTGATACCTCTAAAGCGATGAGGCCGGATAACATCTCTCCCTGGGTCTTGAGAGAGGTAGCAGAGGCGCTATGTGCATCACTAAAACAATCTTCATGGAGCAGGAAGAATGACCTAGTAGCGACCAGTGAAGAGGCGGGGCCAGGAGCTGTAATTCAACCCCTGCAACCACAACTAGGTGAGAACACACACACACACACACACACACACACACACACACACACACACACACACCAAAGATACTGGTAAGGGAAGCAGCAATGGCTATGCTTAAGTGGGATCAAGAGATGTGGAGAGAAAAGCAAAGGGCCTTAAGGAGCTTGAAAGAAGGATATATAAGGAAAGACAACTGGAAAAGAAAACAGAGATTGAAAACATCATCAAACAAACAGGAGAGGAAGACATGATGGAATTTATAAATTTTCTGAGAATGTGGGGATACTCAAGGGAATGAAATCGGTCAGTGAAATTGATTTTCTAGATAGAAATGGTGTGCATCAAGGTTTTGCAGTAGAAACCACGGCTAAATGAAACAGCAAAATACAACAGAGTGCATCTAGATCGCGACAGAACTAGGACAGAATGACAGAAACTGAGAGGATACAAAGACGTAAGGGGCAAAAAACAGGCAAGGCTGGAGTAAGGAGGGGCCAACCAGAGTTGGGAGAAGCAGCAAACACAACCACCTACAGTACCCGGCAACCAAACATTTTATCCTAAAACAAACCACACTCCACACCCACAGGCCTCCATCCCCCCTTACATAGTAGACTTCAATCGCACCCTGCCAGGTCTCCCGCCACACCAGCCCTCACAAACAAAACAAAATACATACAGTGTTATGGTACACCAGCACAGACGGAATAATGAAAAAGTGTGAAGAGTGGCACGAAAGTCTCAGAGGCATCACCAGACATCACAGCACTCACGGAAACCAAGCTCACAGGAAAGATTACAGATGCAATCTTTCCAACTGGATATCAGATCCTGAGGAGAGACACAGGGAAAAGAGGGGAGGGGGTGGAGGAGTTGCACTGCTCATCAAAAACCAGTGGAGTTTTGAGTAGGTGGAAGGAGGGGACAGAGGGGAAGCAAAGAACTGAATAATAGGAACACTTCTGACTGAGGGTCCCAAGGTGGTGATTGCACTGATGTATAACCCTACACAGAAGGCACTGCAATAGATCAGAGAATACCTGACAGGAAGATAACAACGAGTCATGGTAAATGACGAGGAGGCAGAGTGGGAGCCTGTGACAAGCGGGGTTCCACAGGAGTCGGCCCTAGGACCGGTGCTTTTTCTGCTATATGTAATTGGCATGAGGAAGGGATAGATTCAAAAGTGTCCCTGTTTGCTGACGATGAAAAACTATTGAGGAAAATTTAACCGGATGAGGACCAAGCAGAACAACAAAGGGATCTATACAGGCCGCAATCTTGATCCAGCAACTGGCTCCTGGAGTTTATCCCCACCAAGTACAAAGTCATGAAAATTGGGGAAGGGAAAAGAAGACCACAGAGTACAGGCTTTGGAGCCAAAGACTGCAAACCTCACCCAAGGAAAAGAATCCTTGAGTGAGTATAATACTGAACATATCTCCTGAGGTGAACATCAACCAGTTAACTGCTGCAACACATTGACGCCAGCCAAACCTAAGAATAGCATTTCGACATCTCTGTAAGGAATCGTTCACGTCTCTGTACACCTTGTACGTCAGGCCCATATTGTAAGTAAGTTTATTCAGGTATACACAAATACAGTTACACAGAATTATCATACATAGCAGCATATGTATAGAGAACCTAGGATAACCCAAAAAAGTCAGACAGAGTGACTTATTTCCATTGGGGTCCTTTTACCTTATTATTATAATATAAAGGTTATAATATTTTCTTATTATTCTATAATGAAGATAACATCTTATTATCATACTAAAAAGACTATCTACTACACGAGGGTCATTAAGACTATCTACAATACGAGGGTCATTACTAGGAATAAGGTAAAATTTACACGTATGTTAGCTAAAAAATAGAAAATCATTCCCTTCCCTTTCTGTAGCTACATTCATCAGACACCTTTTGGCAGTCTTCTTGAACTGGTTCATGCTATGACTGGCTTTGACATATGCGGGCAGTCTGTTCCATTCCTTTATTGCTGTACAATGAAAGGTGTTTGAAGCCTGGCCACTGACTGTGGGTACTACAAAGTTGTGCTCTCTCCCCCTAGTGCTATGATTGCTTTGGTTCCCAACCTTGACAAAATTAACAGCAAGATATTCTGGACACTGTTTGTGAGCAATTTTATAAACAAGGTTTAGCTTCAGTTGTTTTACTCTGTCTTCAACATTCAGCATATCCAACTGCTGTAATTCATCCTGGCCTACATGTTCTCTTGGTCCCAGCCCCAGGATGAATCTTACGATTTTGTTCTGGGTGATTTGCAGTCTATCTTTCAGTTTTTTTTCAAGGCAGAGTACCATGAAGAGCAAGCGTAATCCATATGGCATTGTATAAGGGCTAGACATAGGGTCCTGCGAGCCTCAGTAGGTAGACACTGTGCTTGTCTATACAGGAACTTCAGTCTGGCATTCGCTTTCTTTACTACACTGTTCCCTATCAATTCTCCTGACATGCATGGGTCAAAGAGGATTCCCAGATATTTTACTGTAGTATGTAGTATTGTAGTATGTAGTATTGTAGTATATAGTATGTAATATGTAGTACTATAGTATGAAATATGTAGTATTGTAGTATGTAGTACCAGTTTGGAAGCCACACCTGGTCAAATATGTCAAGAAATTAGAGAAAGTGCAAACGTTTTCAACAAGACTAGTCCCGGAGCTAAGGGATATGTCATATGAGGAGAGGTTAAGGGAAATTACCCTGACGACACTGGAAGAGAGAGGGATAGGGAAAACACGATGACGACAAATAAGATACTAAGAGGAATTGACAAGGTGGATAGGGAAAGGATATTTTAGAGATGGGATGCAGCAACATGGGGTTACAGCTAGAAAATTGAAGACTCATGAGTCACAGAAATGTGAGGAAGTATTTCTTCAGTCATAGAGTTGTTAGGAAGTGGAACAGTCAAGAGAGAGATGAAGTGAAGGCAGAATCCAAACATGGATCAGGGAGAGTGGAGCTGGTAGCGACCAGTGAAGTGCCGGGCCCGGAGCTATGACTCGACTCCTGCTACTACATTTAGGTGAGCGCACACACACACACACACACACACACACACACACACACACACACACACACACACACACACACACACACACACACACACATACACACACACACACATACACACACACACACACAATGTAGTCCCAATTTTTAAAAAGGGAGACAGACATGAGGCACTAAACTACAGACCTGTATCACTAACGTGTATAGTATGCAAGGTCATGGAGAAGATCATCAGGAGGAGAGTGGTGGGGCGCCTGGAAAGAAACAAGTGTATAATTGACAACCAGCACGGTTTCAGGGAAGGAAAATCCTATGTCACAAACCTACTAGAGTTTTATGACAAGGTGACAGAAGTAAGACAAGAGAGAGAGGGGTGGATCGACTGCATATTTTTGGACTGCAAAGAGGGCCTTCGACACAGTTCCTCACAAGAGGTTACTGCAAAAGCTAGAGGATCAGGCACACATAACAGGAAAGGCACTGCAATGGATCAGAGAATACCTGTCAGGGAGGCAACAACGAGTCATGGTACGCGACGAGGTGTCAGAGTGGGCGCCTGTGACAAGCGGGGTTCCACAGGGGTCAGTCCTAGGACCTGTGCTGTTCTTGGTATATGTGAACGACATAACTGAAGGGATAGACTCAGAAGTGTCCTTGTTTGCAGATGATGCGAAGTTAATGAGAAGAATCAAATCGGATGAGGATCAGGCAGGACTACAAAGAGACCTGGACAGGCTACAAGCCTGGCTCCTTGAATTTAACCCTGTCAAATGCAAAGTCATGAAGATTGGGGAAGGGCAAAGAAGACCCCAGACACAATATAGTTTAGATGGCCAAAGTCTGCAAACCTCACTCAAGGAAAAAGACCTGGGGGTGAGTATAACACCGAGCATATCTCCTGAGGCGCACATCAATCAGATAACTGCTGCAGCATACGGGCGCCTGGCAAACCTACGGATAGCGTTCCGATACCTCAGTAAGGATTCGTTTAAGACTCTGTATACCATTTATGTCAGGCCCATACTGGAGTATGCAGCACCAGTTTGGAATCCACACCTAGTCAAGCACGTCAAGTAATTAGAGAAAGTGCAAAGGTTTGCAACAAGACTAGTCCCAGAGCTACGGGGATTGTCCTACGAAGAAAGGTTGAGGGAAATCGGCCTGACGACACTGGAGGACAGGAGGGTCAGGGGAGACATGATAACGACATATAAAATACTGCACGGAATAGACAAGGTGGACAAAGACGGGATGTTCCAGAGAAGGGACACAGACACAAGAGGTCACAATTGGAAGTTGAAGACTCAGATGAATCAAAGGGATGTTAGGAAGTATTTCTTCAGTCATAGAGTAGTCAGGCCGTGGAATAGCCTAGAAAGTGGCGTAGTGGAGGCGGGAACCATACATAGTTTTAAGGCGAGGTATGATAGAGCTCATGGGGCAGGGAGAGAGAGGACCTAGTAGCAATCAGCGAAGAGGCGGGGCCAGGAGCTGTGACTCGACCCCTGCAACCACAAATAGGTGAGTACAAATAGGTGAGTACACATACACACACACACACACACACAAACACACACACACACACACACACACACACACACACACACACACACACACACACACACACACACACACACACACACACACACATACAGAAACACACACACACACATGATAACGACATACAAAATACTGAGAGGAATTGACAAGGTGGACAAAGACAGGATGTTCCAGAGATTGGACACAGTAACAAGGGGACACAGTTGGAAGCTGAAGACACAGATGAATCACAGGGATGTTAGGAAGTATTTCTTCAGCCACAGAGTAGTCAGTAAGTGGAATAGTTTGGGAAGCGATGTAGTGGAGGCAGGATCCATACATAGCTTTAAGCAGAGGTATGATAAAGCTCACGGCTCAGGGAGAGTGACTTAGTAGCGATCAGTGAAGAGGCGGGGCCAGGAGCTCGGACTCGACCCCCGCAACCTCAACTAGGTGAGTACAACTAGGTGAGTACACACACACACACACATAAACACACACACACACACACACACACACACACACACACATAAACACACACACACACACACACACACACACATAAACACACACACACATACACTATTGAAAAATGCTTTTGACAATTAGTAACACAATAGACCAACTAACGAATAATTGTCATATCAGAGAAATTCAGTTATTTAATATTTAACATTGCTGCTGCTTTTAATATGCATTATTCAATAAGCATTTCCTTATACTATATTGAACCTGGTCATTTTCATTTTAAAAATAAAAAATAAAAGGTACCTGTATCGATACCGGTCTAAAACTGGGTATTGGTATCGAAAAGAAACTTGGTATTATCCCACCCCAAACTACTACTACTACTACTACTACCATTATTAGAACTGCTACCAGAGAGAACCAGTAGGTCAGCCGTAGTGCTTATGTTTTTACGTCCTGAGACTCACCGTGTTCTATTTGTATACCGAATGTCTCCTTGTATTGCTTGCGAAATGTGCCCATAATACTGTAAACGTCGATATAGATCCTCTTGCTTAACATTCAGCACAGTCACCACCACAACCACTATCATGAGCACCCCACTCACCATCATCGTCATCACCACTAACATCGCCCCCACCACCACATCACTATCATCATCGTCACCATCAATGTTGCGTACACAAGTGGCTGAGTACGATAAGAACATATAATTTATCCGGGTGGTGCGAGCCAAAAACACGCACCGTCAACTTGAGGAAAAAAATGCAGTAAAATTTTGATATAATGGATGAAGAGAGAGGAGAATAAAGACGGGAGTTAGAAAGGTGACAGGAAAAACTAAGATAAGGAAGGGTAGACATAATTTGAGGAAGGGGGAAGAGAAAATGCCTGAAAGTGAGGAAACATCGAAGTGAATTAACACTTGTCATTCAACTCAGGAAGCCCACATGGAGACAGAGAGGGACAGTTAACAGAGACTGTATATTTCGATCTTTACTGTGAAGAAGTTATCAGAGGGAGATCGACCTACACAGTATTCTGAAGGTGATCTCAACCAGAGATCACCTTCTGCATCTATAGGAATTATTCACATTCATGGGTAGACAAGGGGCTCGACCCGCGGACCGTTAATTGACAGACCGACGCTCTACCGTCTCGGCCACCCTAAGAAGAAGGAATCACAAATATAACTTACTGTGTTATATTCCGTAAGAGGCACCAACTGTAACCAAAGTGAACTCCTTCCCTCGGCCCAAGAGCTTTAATACTCGATCTATTCTTACCCTTCCCAATGACACATCGTCTATGAACTCAAATTAAGTTTTAATAAACAGTTCAATTTAGTGCCTCTGATGGAATATAAGAAAATATTATTTCTGGGAGAACCAGCGTTTTCTTGGTTGAATATCACTGGTTTTCTTTTTTTTTAATTTGTGAAATGTATTTCTAGCAATTCTAAAGGAAATCAATTAAATATTTTGGGTATTTTATTTTTCTTCAAGATTTCTTCATCTATGAACTTTTAGTTGCAAATACTTAGAACTGTTAAAAACACTGATGAAAATAGTGAAGGTTTAACTCTGTGATGATGTGAAGAATAATAGTGTAAGTAACAGTAGTTATATGTTGATGTGAAGAATAATAGTGCAAGTAACAGTAGTTATATGTTGATGTGAAGAATAATAGTGCAAGTAACAGTAGTTATATGTTGATGTGAAGAATAATAGTGTAAGTAACAGTAGTTATATGTTGATGTGAAGAATAATAGTGTAAGTAACAGTAGTTATATGTTGATGTGAAGAATAACAGTGTAAGTAACAGTAGTTATATGATGATGTGAAGAACAACAGTGTAAGTAACAGTAGTTATATGATGATGTGAAGAACAACAGTGTAAGTAACAGTAGTTATATGATGATGTGAAGAACAACAGTGTAAGTAACAGTAGTTATATGTTGATGTGAAGAACAACAGTGTAAGTAACAGTAGTT
The DNA here is from genome assembly GCF_038502225.1 of Cherax quadricarinatus. NCBI lineage: Eukaryota > Metazoa > Arthropoda > Malacostraca > Decapoda > Parastacidae > Cherax > Cherax quadricarinatus. The sequence continues at coordinate 17,269,337 of NC_091356.1, read as the reverse complement.
ATATGTTGATGTGAAGAACAACAGTGTAAGTAACAGTAGTTATATGATGATGTGAAGAACAACAGTGTAAGTAACAGTAGTTATATGATGATGTGAAGAATAACAGTATAAGTAACAGTAGTTATATGATGATGTGAAGAACAACAGTGTAAGTAACAGTAGTTATATGTTGATGTGAAGAATAACAGTGTAAGTAACAGTAGTTATATGATGATGTGAAGAACAACAGTGTAAGTAACAGTAGTTATATGTTGATGTGAAGAACAACAGTGTAAGTAACAGTAGTTATATGATGATGTGAAGAACAACAGTGTAAGTAACAGCAGTTATATGATCATGTGAAGAACAACAGTGTAAGTAACAGTAGTTATATGATGATGTGAAGAACAACAGTGTAAGTAACAGTAGTTATATGATGATGTGAAGAACAACAGTGTAAGTAGCAGTAGTTATATGATGATGTGAAGAACAACAGTGTAAGTAACAGTAGTTATATGATGATGTGAAGAACAACAGTGTAAGTAACAGTAGTTATATGATGATGTGAAGAACAACAGTGTAAGTAGCAGTAGTTATATGATGATGTGAAGAACAACAGTGTAAGTAACAGTAGTTATATGTTCAGTGGGAACAAAATAACTAATTTATTTTTTTTAGAAGTCTTAATTATTAAGAGGAACAAAGATTTTAAATTCAAAATAAACGGAAAACTAACAAATAACTGATCTCATGTGCGCCATTATCCTTCACATCATCATGTGCGCCATTATCCTTCACATCATCATGTGCGCCATTATCCTTCACATCATCATGTGCGCCATTATCCTTCACATCATCATGTGCGCCATTATCCTTCACATCATCATGTGCGCCATTATCCTTCACATCATCATGTGCGCCATTATCCTTCACATCATCATGTGCGCCATTATCCTTCACATCATCATGTGCGCCATTATCCTTCACATCATCATGTGCGCCATTATCCTTCACATCATCATGTGCGCCATTATCCTTCACATCATCATGTGCGCCATTATCCTTCACATCATCATAGAGCTAAACTTCCACTATTTTCATCAATGTTTTTGACAGGTGTGAGTATCTGCACCACAAAGTTCATAGATAAAGAAATCTTGAATTTCGGGAAACAGGTGTCTAAAATACCTAAAATATTTAATTGATAAGCCCTTTAAAATTGTTAGAAATAAATTTTACAAATTATAAAAAAGAAAACCAATCATATTGAAGCAAGAAAATGTTGTTTCTCTCAGAAGTAAAAATTTATTATATTCTCTCAAAGACAGCAAATGTAACATGGAATTTCATTATTTCTTCACAGTGGCTGCTTATTGTGAACTTCTTGCACTCACACACGCGGGGCCAGGAGCTATGACTCGACCCCTGCAACCACAAATAGGTGAGTACACACACACACACACGCACATGCACACACACACACACACACACACACACACACACACACACACACACACACACACACACACACACACACACAGCTAGATACCTCAAAGGCAATGGGGCCAGATAACATCTCCCCATGGGTATTGAGAGAGGGAGCAGAGGCGCTATGTGTACCCCTAACAACAATATTCAATACATCTATCGAAACAGGGAGATTGCCTGAGGCATGGAAGACAGCAAATGTAGTCCCAATCTTTAAAAAAGGAGACAGACATGAAGCATTAAACTACAGACCAGTGTCACTGACATGTATAGTATGCAAAATCATGGAGAAGATTATCAGGAGAAGAGTGGTGGAACACCTAGAAAGGAATGATCTCATCAACAGCAGCCAGCATGGTTTCAGGGACGGGAAATCCTGTGTCACAAACCTACTGGAGTTCTATGACATGGTGACAGCAGTAAGACAAGAGAGAGAGGGGTGGGTGGATTGCATTTTCTTGGACTGCAAGAAGGCGTTTGACACAGTTCCACACAAGAGATTGGTGCAAAAACTGGAGGACCAAGCAGGGATAACAGGGAAGGCACTACAATGGATCAGGGAATACTTGTCAGGAAGACAGCAGCGAGTCATGGTACGTGGCGAGGTGTCAGAGTGGGCACCTGTGACCAGCGGGGTCCCGCAGGGGTCAGTCCTAGGACCAGTGCTGTTTCTGGTATTTGTGAACGACATGACGGAAGGAATAGACTCTGAGGTGTCCCTGTTTGCAGATGACGTGAAGTTGATGAGAAGAATACACTCGATCGAAGACCAGGCAGAACTACAAAGGGATCTGGACAGGCTGCAGAACTGGTCCAGCAATTGGCTCCTGGAGTTCAATCCCACCAAGTGCAAAGTCATGAAGATTGGGGAAGGGCAAAGAAGGCCGCAGACGGAGTACAGTCTAGGGGGTCAGAGACTACAAACCTCACTCAAGGAAAAAGATCTTGGGGTGAGTATAACACCAGGCACATCTCCTGAAGCGCACATCAACCAAATAACTGCTGCAGCATATGGGCGCCTAGCAAACCTCAGAACAGCATTCCGACATCTTAATAAGGAATCGTTCAGGACCCTGTACACCGTATACGTTAGGCCCATATTGGAGTATGCGGCACCAGTTTGGAACCCACACCTAGCCAAGCACGTAAAGAAACTAGAGAAAGTGCAAAGGTTTGCAACAAGACTAGTCCCAGAGCTAAGAGGTATGTCCTACGAGGAGAGGTTAAGGGAAATCAACCTGACGACACTGGAGGACAGGAGAGATAGGGGGGACATGATAACGACATACAAAATACTGAGAGGAATTGACAAGGTGGACAAAAACAGGATGTTCCAGAGATTGGACACAGTAACAAGGGGACACAGTTGGAAGCTAAAGACACAGATGAATCACAGGGATGTTAGGAAGTATTTCTTCAGCCACAGAGTAGTCAGTAAGTGGAATAGTTTGGGAAGCGATGTAGTGGAGGCAGGATCCATACATAGCTTTAAGCAGAGGTACGACAAAGCTCACGGCTCAGGGAGAGTGACCTAGTAGCGATCAGTGAAGAGGCGGGGCCAGGAGCTCGGACTCGACCCCCGCAACCTCAACTAGGTGAGTACAACTAGGTGAGTACACACACACACAACAAGACTAGTCCCAGAGCTAAGAGGTATGTCCTACGAGGAGAGGTTAAGGGAAATCAACCTGACGACACTGGAGGACAGGAGAGATAGGGGGGACATGATAACGACATACAAAATACTGAGAGGAATTGACAAGGTGGACAAAGACAGGATGTTCCAGAGATTGGACACAGTAACAAGGGGACACAGTTGGAAGCTGAAGACACAGATGAATCACAGGGATGTTAGGAAGTATTTCTTCAGCCACAGAGTAGTCAGTAAGTGGAATAGTTTGGGAAGCGATGTAGTGGAGGCAGGATCCATACATAGCTTTAAGCAGAGGTATGATGAAGCTCACGGCTCAGGGAGAGTGACCTAGTAGCGATCAGTGAAGAGGCGGGGCCAGGAGCTCGGACTCGACCCCCGCAACCTCAACTAGGTGAGTACAACTAGGTGAGTACACACACACACACACACACATAGCAAATGTAGTCCCAATCTTTAAAAAAGGAGACAGACATGAAGCATTAAACTACAGACCAGTGTCACTGACATGTATAGTATGCAAAACCATGGAGAAGATTATCAGGAGAAGAGTGGTGGAACACCTAGAAAGGAACGATCTCATCAACAGCAGCCAACATGGTTTCAGGGACGGGAAATCCTGTGTCACAAACCTACTGGAGTTCTATGACATGGTGACAGCAGTAAGACAAGAGAGAGAGGGGTGGGTGGATTGCATTTTCCTGGACTGCAAGAAGGCGTTTGACACAGTTCCACACAAGATATTAGTGCAAAAACTGGAGGACCAAGCAGGGATAACTGGGAAGACACTACAATGGATCAGGGAATACTTGCCAGGAAGACAGCAGCGAGTCATGGTACGTGGCGAGGTGTCAGAGTGGGCGCCTGTGACCAGCGGGGTCCCACAGTGGTCAGTCCTACGACCAGTGCTGTTTCTGATATTTGTGAACGACGTGATGGAAGGAATAGACTCCGAAGTGTCCCTGTTTGCAGATGACGTAAAGTTGATGAGAAGAATTCATTCGATCGAAGACCAGGCAGAACTACAAAGGGATCTGGACAGGCTGCAGACCTGGTCCAGCAATTGGCTCCTGGAGTTCAACCCCACCAAGTGCAAAGTCATGAAGATTGGGAAGGGCAAAGAAAACCACAGACGGAGTACAGTCTAGGGGGTCAGAGACTACAAACCTCGCTCAAGGAAAAAGATCTTGGGGTGAGTATAACACCAGGCACATCTCCTGAAGCGCACATCAACCAAATAACTGCTGCAGCATATGGGCGCCTAGAAAACCTCAGAACAGCATTCCGACATCTTAATAAGGAATCGTTCAGGACCCTGTACACCGTGTACGTTAGGCCCATATTGGAGTATGTGGCACCAGTTTGGAACCCACACCTAGCCAAGCACGTAAAGAAACTAGAGAAAGTGCAAAGGCTTGCAACAAAACTAGTCCCAGCGCTAAGGGGTATGTCCTACCAGGAGAGGTTAAGGGAAATCGACCTGACGACACTGGAGGACAGGAGAGATGGGGAGGACATGATAACGACATACAAAATACTGAGAGGAATTGACAACGTGGACAAAGACAGGATGTTCCAGAGATGGAACACAGCAACAAGAGGACACAGTTAGAAGTTGAAGACACAGATGAATCACAGGGATGTCAGGAAGTATTTTTTTAGCCACAGAGTAGTCAGGAAGCAGAATAGTTTGGGAAGCGATGTAGTGGAGGCAGGAGTCATACATCGCTTTAAGCAGAGGTATGATAAAGCTCACGGTTCAGGGAGAGTGACCCAGTAGCGACCAGTGAAGAGGCGGGCCCAGGAGCTAGGACTCGACCCCTGCAACCTCAACTAGGTGAGTACAACTAGGTGAGTACACACACACACACACACACACACATATATATATATATATATATATATATATATATATATATATATATATATATATATATATATATATATATATATATATATATATATATATATATATATATATATATATATATATATATATATATATATATATATGTATATATATATATGTCGTGCCGAATATGTAAAACTGGTCAATTAGCAAGAACTCATTTAAAATTAAGTCCTCTCTGAAATTTTCTTTTATACGATTAAAGATATATTTCTTCATTAATATTAATGTAAAAAATTTTAATTTTGCACCAAAAGAATCTTAGAAAACTTACCTAACCTTATTATAACAAGAACAATTTATTTTAGCCTAACCCAACTAAATATATTTTAGAATTGTTTACAGTAATTTAATACTAAACAAACACAGTGAAATATATATTTTTCGTTAGGCTCAGAATGATTTTGGCGAAATTATTGCATACACAAATTTTCGCTTGTCTTATATGGCAAGATGAGCGTTGCTATTTAAGCCAAGATCGCAAGTTCTGCCTGTTCGGCACGATTTATATATATATATATATATATATATATATATATATATATATATATATATATATATATATATATATATATATATATATATATATATATATATATATATATATATATATATATATATATATATATATATATATATATATATATATATATATATATATATATATATATATATATATATATATATATATATATGTGTGTGTGTGTGTGTGTGTGTATACATTAAAGTGGCCGCCCTTGGGCGTCTGGTGGTGTCAATGAGTCTGGAACCCACTTTGAGGAAACGTGTGGCATTCTTTCCCCATGATCTCAAGATCTCCGATCCCACTGGGACAAATTGATACTGATGATTTATGTCTCTGTACTTGCTGATCTTGTACGCCTCCCTGTGACCTGTAGCACCTCCTTGTTGCCGAACACTGTGATGGATTTAGGTGTCAGGCAGCGTCGATACGCAGGTATAGTCCCAAGGTTAAAGCTTGCCATTCTTCCAAGTATAAATGATGATCCCGTTGTAGCATTTTAGGGGCTGTGAGTGTTGTTGGATGCTAGGGATCGGGGCTCTCTCTCGGTTGGGCAACCAGCTGTAGCAAGGCTCCTCTTTATGATGTCATTGACTTCATTGTATCTTGCGTGACAGCACTTGGTTTTGGAGCAGTTTAGGCCATGTAGACCATACTGATCTGCTTGCGTATCGCCGCAAATAAAAGTATATATTCCGTGTGAATTGGCGAAGAGCCACTGCAATACGGAAGGTCTGTGGGTCGAGGCGTGTTCCCATTGCAGAAATGGGAACTGTTTAGAGGAAGTCTTCCCAGAGTAAGATGTGCTGACAGCTTAGAGACGAGCAGTCTTCCTGTTGGATGTTGCAGCGCTGAGCATGTTGACATTCACCTTTTCGATGTTGGGGGCCATTCCAACTTGACTGTTTGTAGGCAAGTGCTGCATTAGGCTTGGGTGCTGGAGTAGAGAGTCTCCCATTCGGTAATGGTACTGGTGTAGCTAAGATTCTGTATTCCCGCTGAGTCACTAAGGTTGTCCGGAAGAATTTGTTTTATTAACTGGTCTGATGCTACGGAAGAGGATAAGAAAGCTGGTAGGGAAATCTGCGAATATTTGCGTACTTCCAACCCCCCAAGCCTGACAGGAAGGGAGGCTTGCAACTACTGTCCATCTTAAGGAAAAGATTCTTTAGGAGGGACTCATATTCCTTGAGTTTTGGACTGTTGAAGGCTCGGAAGCATCTCAAGAAGTAGGTAAATTTTGGGAGTGACAGGCACCTTGTGACTCGGTAGAAGGCATCATGTGTGTCAATGTCTTTCATCCTACCTTCCATCGTCCTGAGGTCTGAGATTTTTTTTTCCAGTATCAGATCAATAGCATTGGTCCCAAGAGGAGCACCAAGGAGAATGTTGTTGGCTGGATCAATGGCTCGTGGTCCTGGTAAAACAGTACTAATATCCTCAACTATCTGTCAATTAGTATAAACAATTTCGCATTTGGTGGAGTTTAAAGACAGGCCCAGTCTCTCACCAATGTTCTTTATTTTTCTAATGTCTTTCATAAGAGATTCTGTAGTGTCAGCCAGAATACCTTCATCCAAAAACCAGATATTGAGTTCGCTGGACAGTATTTATGTGACGTCCTAGATGACCAGACAGAAAAGAGAAGGGAATAGAGGGTCTCCCTGTTGTACACCCTCTCACGAGTCAGTTTCATGTTTCCCAAACAGTAGTTTAGAAGTTCCACTGTAACACGATTGTATGAAAGGATAGAGGGAAGAGAAGTGTCTTGAAACTGCTTGGAGAACAGCATCCCTTCTAAGTTGAATGCCTTGGTAAAGTCTAATTTGATCAGGGTTTCCTCATCTGGTAAGTTATTAATGCATGGGCAGCAGCTTCACGGCCTTGTTGAACACCAAAACCGAGTTGTGTTGGTTTCAACATTGCAGCAACCTCTTGATTCACCATTCTTATTGCATCCTTGGTGACAAGGCACCGTAGGGTGTTGCCCACTTCAATGGGCAAGATTCTTCCATCCCTTTTCCCGAGGGTGCATAGTGATGCATCAGCGTGATCTAATGGCCTCTGGGACACTGCCAGCCAAGCGCACGTTGGACATTTTGATGGTACAGGCAATAACCTCTCTCAAACATCCCCAAGTGCTGGATTAAGCATTTGTTTAAGATATTTTGGTCTTAAACCGGGGAAACCCCCTGCTGATCCCTGTGGGAATGACATGGTGGCTTTGTACGGTTAATGTTCTTCACCTGCTGCAATGTCAGGGAAGTCAATGGTGGTACTGGGAGCCCTGGGTGGATATTTGACTTTCAGGGCTTGTGCTGTAATGACGTGCTTAGAGGCAATAGTATTCCCAGTGGTTATAAGCCTCAGTGCTCCAGTCGTATTACTCTCATCTATTTTCTAGCTAATTTGGGCTCTGATTTCGGAGACATCAGATGTTATGTTGCTGGCATTTTCCCAGCGGGTGTTTGTCGCCCTAGAGGGAAGACAGGTGAAGTTGTCATCTCTAGGAATGCATTTATTGCCCTAATAACTGATGTTGCCAGAGACTTGTCCCTCCTGGGTGGGTCAGCCAGACAGACATTGCCAAATAACAGTAGATTGTGCCAGGATCCATTTATTTCAGGGGCATTGTTGACTTTTTTCAAGAGATCAGCGAATTTGCTGGCAGCTTGAGAGAGAGCTGCTTGTGAATGTGTGTGTGCGTCTTAGTGGATGTTAATCTGATCGCAGATTTTAGGTTCTCTGTAAAGGTTAAGTCAGGGTGGCTGTCAGTTCAATCTGCTGCGAGGGGCTGTTGGTTGTTCGCAACTGGACCCTACCAGGAACCTGGGCACGTGTTTATATATATATATATATATATATATATATATATATATATATATATATATATATATATATATATATATATATATATATATATATATATATATATATATATACCTATATATATATATATATATATATATATATATATATATATATATATATATATATATATATATATATATATATATATATATATATATATATGTATATCTATATATATATCTATCTATATATTGATATATATATATATATATATATATATATATATATATATATATATATATATATATGCAAAACAACCACTCTGAAAGAATAGAGAAATTCCAAGCGCTTTCGTGACTACTCACATTATCAAGTTCCTTGATAATGTGAGTAGTCACGAGAGCGCTTGGAATTTCTCTATTCTTTCAGAGTGGTTGTTTTGCATATTTTGAAATCACCTGTTTACTGTGAACTTATTGCATATATATATATATATATATATATATATATATATATATATATATATATATATATATATATATATATATATATATATATACAATATATATATATATATATATATACAATATAAAGATATAAACAGCTATTGGAGGATAGATGGGCTAATGAGAGCATAGGCAATGGGGTCGAAGAGGTATGGGGTAGGTTTAAAAATGTAGTGTTAGAGTGTTCAGCAGAGGTTTGTGGATACAGGAAAGTGGGTGCGGGAGAGAAGAGGAGCGATTGGTGGAATGATAATGTAAAGAGAGTAGTAAGGGAGAAAAAGTTAGCATATGAGAAGTTTTTACAAAGTAGAAGTGATGCAAGGAGGGAAGAGTATATGGAGAAAAAGAGAGAGGTTAAGACAGTGGTGAAGCAATGTAAAAAGAGAGCAAATGAGAGAGTGGGTGAGATGTTATCAACAAATTTTGTTGAAAATAAGAAAAAGTTTTGGAGTGAGATTAACAAGTTAAGGAAGCCTAGAGAACAAATGGATTTGTCAGTTAAAAATAGGAGAGGAGAGTTATTAAATGGAGAGTTAGAGGTATTGGGAAGATGGAGGGAATATTTTGAGGAATTGTTAAATGCTGATGAAGATAGGGAAGCTGTGATTTCATGTATGGGGCAAGGAGGAATAGCATCTTGTAGGAGTGAGGAAGAGCCAGTTGTGAGTGTGGGGGAAGTTCGTGAGGCAGTAGGTAAAATGAAAGGGGAGTAACACAACTGCGATTGATGGAATAAAGATACAAATGTTAAAAGCAGGTAAGGATGCAGTTTTGGAGTGGTTGGTGCTATTATTTAATAAATGTATGGAAGAGGGTAAGGTATACAGGCAAAGGGGACAAAAGAGAGTGCAAAAATTATAGGGGGATAAGTCTGTTGAGTATACCTGGTAAAGTGTATGGTAGAGTTATTATTGAAAGAATTAAGAGTAAGACGGAGAATAGGATAGTAGATGAACAAGGAGGCTTTAGGAAAGGTAGGGGGTGTGTGGACCAGGTGTTTACAGTGAAACATGTAAGTGAACAGTATTTAGATAAGGCTAAAGAGGTTTTTGTGGCATTTATGGATTTGGAAAAGGCGTATGACAGGGTGGATATGGGTTAAGTGTGTCAGATGCTGGAGGTGTATGGTATATGAGGTAGGTTACAGAAAGCAGTGAAGAATTTTTACGAGGATAGCGAGGCTCAAGTTAGAATATGAAGGAAAGAGGGAGATTATTTCCCAGTAAAAGTAGGCCTTAGACAAGGATGTGTGATGTCACCGTGGTTGTTTAATATATTTATAGATGGGGTTGTAAGAGAACTAAATGCGAGGGTCTTGGCAAGCGGCGTGGAGTTAAAAGATAAAGAATCACACATAAAGTGGGAGTTGTCACAGTTGCTCTTTGCTCATGACACTGTGCTCTTGGAAGATTCTGAAGAGAAGTTGCAGAGGTTGATGGATGAATTTGGTAGGGTATGTAAAAGAAGAAAATTAAAAGTGAATACAGAAAAGAGTAAGGTTATGAGGATAACAAAAAGATTAGGTGATGAAAGATTGGATATCAGATTGGAGGGAGAGAGCATGGAGGAGGTGAATGTATTCAGATATTTGGGAGTGGACGTGTCAGCGGATGGGTCTATGAAAGATGAGGTGAATCATAGAATTGGTGAGGGGAATAGGGTGAGTGGTGCACTTAGGAGTCTGTGGAGACAAAGAACTTTGTCCTTGGAGGCAAAGAGGGGAATGTATGAGAGTATAGTTTTACCAACACCCTTACATGGGTGTGAAGCATGGGTGATGAATGTTGCAGCGAGGACAAGGCTGGAGGCAGTGGAGATGCGGGATTGCCAAAACTGTTGTCCAGAGGGCTGAGGAAGGGTTATTGAGGTGGTTCGGACATGTAGAGAGAATGGAGCAAAACAGAATGACTTTAAAAGTGTATCAGTCTGTAGTGGAAGGAAGGCGGGGTCGGTGTCGGCCTAGGAAAGGTTGGAGGGAGGGGGTAAAGGAGGTTTTGTGTGCGAGGGGCTTCGACTTCCAGCGGGCATGCGTGAGCGTGTTTCATAGGAGTGAATGGAGACAAATGATTTTTAATATTTAACGTGCTGTTGGAGTGTGAGCAAAGTAACATTTATGAAGGGATTCCGGGAGACCGGCAGGCCGGACTTGAGTCCTGGAGATGGGAAGTACAGTGCCTGCACTCTGAAGGAGGGGTGTTAATGTTGCAGTTTAAAAACTGTAGTGTAAAGCACCCTTCTGGCAAGACAGTGATGGAGTGAATGATGGTGAAAGTTTTTCTTTTTCGGTCCACCTTGCCTTGGTGGGAGTCGGCCAGTGTGCTAATAATATATATATATATATATATATATATATATATATATATATATATATATATATATATATATATATATATATATATATATATATATATATATATATATATATATATATATATGTATATATATATATATATATATATATATATATATATATATATATATATATATATATATATATATATATATATATATATATATATATATATATATATATATATATATATATATACATATATATATATATATATATATATATATATATATATATATATATATATATATATATATATATATTATTTATATAGAAGAGCAGAGTATATGGAGAGTTAAAGAAAGGTGAAGAGAGCAGATGAAAGAGTGGGAGAGGTACTGTCATGAAATTTTAATGAAAATAAGAAAAAAATTTGGAGTGAGTTAAACAAGTTAAGAAAGCCTAGGGAAAGTATGGATTTGTCCGTTAAAAACAGAGTAGGGGAGTTAGTAGATGGGGAGAGGGAGGTATTAGGTAGATGGCGAGAATATTTTGAGGAACTTTTAAATGTTGAGGAAGAAAGGGAGGCGGTAATTTCATGCACTGGCCAGGGAGGGATACCATCTTTTAGGAGTGAAGAAGAGTAGAATGTAAGTGTGGTGGAGGTACGTGAGGCATTACGTAGAATGAAAGGGGGTAAAGCAGCTGGAACTGATGGGATCATGACAGAAATGTTAAAAGCAGGGGGGATATAGTGTTGGAGTGGTTGGTACTTTTGTTTAATAAATGTATGAAAGAGGGGAAGGTACCTAGGGATTGGCGGAGAGCATGTATAGTCCCTTTATATAAAGGGAAAGGGGACAAAAGAGATTGTAAAAATTATAGAGGAATAAGTTTACTGAGTATACCAGGAAATGTATACGGTAGAGTTATAATTGAAAGAATTAGAGGTAAGACAGAATGTAGAATTGCGGAGGAGCAAAGAGGCTTCAGAGTGGGTAGGGGATGTGTAGATCAAGTGTTTACATTGAAGCATATATGCGAACAGTATTTAGATAAAAGTAGGGAAGTTTTTATTGCATTTATGGATTTAGAAAAGGCATATGATAGAGTGGATAGAGGAGCAATGTGGCAGATGTTGCAAGTTTATGGAATAGGTGGTAAGTTACTAAATGCTGTAAAGAGCTTTTATGAGGATAGTGAGGCTCAGGTTAGGGTGTGTAGAAGAGAGGGAGAATACTTCCCGGTAAAAGTAGGTCTTAGACAGGGATGTGTAATGTCACCATGGTTGTTTAATATATTTATAGATGGGGTTGTAAAAGAAGTAAATGCTAGGGTGTTCGGGAGAGGGGTGGGATTAAATTATGGGGAATCAAATTCAAAATGGGAATTGACACAGTTACTTTTTGCTGATGATACTGTGCTTATGGGAGATTCTAAAGAAAAATTGCAAAGGTTAGTGGATGAGTTTGAGAATGTGTGTAAAGGTAGAAAGTTGAAAGTGAACATAGAAAAGAGTAAGGTGATGAGGGTATCAAATGATTTAGATAAAGAAAAATTGGATATCAAATTGGGGAGGAGGAGTATGGAAGAAGTGAATGTTTTCAGATACTTGGGAGTTGACGTGTCGGCGGATGGATTTATGAAGGATGAGGTTAATCATAGAACTGATGAGGGAAAAAAGGTGAGTGGTGCGTTGAGGTATATGTGGAGTCAAAAAACGTTATCTATGGAGGCAAAGAAGGGAATGTATGAAAGTATAGTAGTACCAACACTCTTTTATGGATGTGAAGCTTGGGTGGTAAATGCAGCAGCGAGGAGACGGTTGGAGGCAGTGGAGATGTCCTGTCTAAGGGCAATGTGTGGTGTAAATATTATGCAGAAAATTCAGAGTGTGGAAATTAGGAGAAGGTGTGGAGTTAATAAAAGCATTAGTCAGAGGGCAGAAGAGGGGTTGTTGAGGTGGTTTGGTCATTTAGAGAGAATGGATCAAAGTAGAATGACATGGAAAGCATATAAATCTATAGGGGAAGGAAAGAGGGGTAGGGGTCGTCCTCGAAAGGGTTGGAAAGAGGGGGTAAAGGAGGTTTTGTGGGCGAGGGGCTTGGACTTCCAGAAAGCGTGCATGAGCGTGTTAGATAGGAGTGAATGGAGACGAATGATACTTGGGACCTGACGATCTGTTGGAGTGTGAGCAGGGTAATATTTAGTGAAGGGATTCAGGGAAACCGGTTATTTTCTTATAGTCGGACTTGAGTCCTGGAAATGGGAAGTACAATGCCTGCACTTTAAAGGAGGGGTTTGGGATATTGGCAGTTTGGAGGGATATGTTGTGTATCTTTATACGTATATGCTTCTAAAGTGTTGTATTCTGAGCACCTCTGCAAAAGCAGTGATAATGTGTGAGTGTGGTGAAAGTGTTGAATGATGATGAAAGTATTTTCTTTTTGGGGATTTTCTTTTTTTTGGGGGTCACCCTGCCTCGGTGGGAGACGACCAACTTGTTGAAAAAATATATATATATATATATATATATATATATATATGTATATATATATATATATATATATATATATATATATATATATATATATATATATATATATATATATATATATATATATATATATATATATATATATATATATATATGTCGTGCCGAATATGCAGAACTTGCGATCTTGGCTTAAATAGCAACGCTCATCTTGCCATATAAGACAAGCGAAATTTTGTGTATGCAATATTTTCGCCAAAATCATTCTGAACCTAACGAAAAAAATATATTTCACTGTGTTTGTTTAGTATTAAATTATTGTAAACAAATCTAAAATATATTTAGTTGGGTTAGGCTAAAATAAATTGTTTTTGTTATAATAAGGTTAGGTAAGTTTTCTAAGATTCTTTTGATGCAAAATTATAAATTTTTACATTATCATTAATGAAAAAAATATATCTTTAAATGTATAAGAGAAAATTTTAGAAATGACTTAAATTTAAAGGAGTTCTTGCTAATTGGCCAGTTTTACATATTCGGCACGACATATATATATATATATATATATATATATATATATATATATATATATATATATATATATATATATATATATATATATATATATATATATATATATATATATATATATATATATCGTGTCTAAAAAATTTAAATAGTCATTCAGGCCGACCCGTCCTAAAAATTTATCTCTTACCTAATTTTATCTCTTACCTAATCATTTTAACCTAATTCATAGATCACTTTAAATTTAAAATTTATTTATTTAATATAATGAAATATTTGTTCGTTATGTTTAAACTGATTTTCTAAGAATGGTTTCAAAAAAATTTTTTTTGCTCTGCTTATTCGGCAGAAATGACCCTTCCTGTTTAGGATAAACTCTGTGGTTCAGGTTGTTTGGTAGGATATTTATATATAATCTTACATATTTACGTGAGCAGCCGCCAGCAAAGTAACTGCAGACATCAGAGATGGCGGCATTGCTTTGAATGCTGATAAAATTATAATTAAATTCCATGATGTGAAATGCAATTATGCAGTAATGAAATGCTAATTACACTCCAAGGAGTTTATATAATTAATCGGAAGATCGCCGCTCTCTCTCCCCAACTCTCTCTCACTCTCTCTCTCTCTCGCTATCTTTGTTTACTCAAGGATTAGCAGTTTTGGCTTAGAGTTCCTGCCTTTCTTTTACAAGCTAGGAATTGTTACCTACCTTAGATCCTTTGAAAGTTTTTGCATTGTTATGAAACACACAAATAGGGAACAGGACTGGAGGTGTGAGCCAGCTATTGTATGGAGTTAACTGATTTTATTTCATCGATGTTGTATGTCTTACGAACATATTGCGAGTCAACCTAAGAATGAAAGATCCCAGATTAACTGATGTTCCTGAGAAAAATACATCCGGTTGAGCATAGTTACTGTGTGCTGTTTATCTTGGAACATAGAAGCAATCTTCTCACTTTCCACGAAGTGCAGTCTTGTACACAACCGTAAGGCCACCCACATCTCTACGATGACGAAGGCTCTGCTGAATTGTCAGAGCTAACTATGGAAGCCTAGCTCCACGAGAGAGATTAGTCGTCTTTCTCGGTTCACTGTTCTGTTCAGAAATCGTAGATGAGATGAAGGACAGGCAATCAGGAAAATGGAGCAAATTCAACGTGTGAGTGTGCTGTGCCTCGGACAAAGTTTTGCAGCTGCTACTGTCTAGCAGGGAAGAGATAAGCCTTAATCATGCTAGCTTCCTGACATCCTTGTTTGAAAAATTTACCACGTGACTCTTCAAGATGTTTTGGAGTTAAATTTTACCCCTAGGACATCCACTTTATCCCCGTATTCCACCACTCTTCCATTCATTCTTACCACTGCTCTGGCATTAACATCAAGCTGCCTGGAAATCATCATTTGTATTTTCTCATAAGAAAACATAACCTACCATCGTTTTTCACACTATGGGTGTAAGCTGATGATTGATGTACCTGAGAGCAGGTGGTATTGCGTCTCTGGGATTAGTAAATGTCGGAATACAGACATCTGCATATGTACAAGATTCTGATATGAGGTGTAAAAGATAATTTAAGTAGACATGCCATGACAATTGTCTTGGTGGCTCTGTCTGATTGAGAACTACTCTTAGAGTAATCACAGAGAAAGTGAAGTGGAGAACCAAAGACTCCAAGTGTTTGTAGTTTTGCCGAAAGTCCCAGCTGCCATACTGGTTCGAAAGCACAAGCAATGGCCAGTGCGAATACACAACTGTTCTTGAATTTATCCAGCTACTGGTGCCGGAGTAGAACGGTATAAAAGTATAATAACAGCAGACCGGCCTCTTCTGAAGCCATATTAACGATCACAAAGAAGCTAGTGGTAGTCCATAAAAAACTGTTATTTACAATGAAATTAATGTCTCAAAAATTTTACCAGTGCTTGAGAGATATGACACTGGTCCGTAGCTAGAGATTTCTGCTCTGCTCTTCTTTTTTTGTGTGAACTGGGACTACATTTGCCTTTTTCCAGTTACACTCTGCTAGTTAGTGCTTATAGATTCGAGTTAGAGGTGATGCTAGCTGATGTGCACATCTACTCAGTTTTCACTTGGATTGGAGTTTAAAGAGATATATTTAATCCTGCATTATTGTCAAATCTGATAATGTTGACACAGTTCTTACGGCTAGTAAGGAAGGCTTTCCTACTGGATCAGTGACTTTCGTCTTTGCGGTAAAGTGTTCAGCAAACTGGGTACCACTTTTTTATTGCCTCTTGAGACAGTCCCAGCCTGTCGATTTAAAGATGGAATAAATTCAACGGATTAATAACATTGTCGGTCCTTTAGCCTAAGGCCATCAGGTTTGGGAACCCTCTCTTCCTGATGCTAGTTCTCTTTGTTGTATCAGCCTCCTGTCAATAGTTGGTGTAACTTTGGACTTCCACCATTTGCCGATAGGCTTGCATGTAATGATTCCTGGTACTGATAGTGGGATTCCTCTTACACTTTTACCAAACCTAACACTTAGCACCAACAGCCTCTCGGGAACGAAAGCCAAACCAAGGTTGGTCGAAAGGTTTCATTACAAACTGCAGGTTTGGGATGTACTTATAATGGAGATTGAGTAAATGTTTAGTGAAGGCGTTCACATTGTTATCAATATCACCTTAGAGAAGATCATTCCAATCGGAGGCGGCGAGCTCAGAGCAAAGCAAGTTGTGTGTGATGAACTTTCACCTCGTTCCCTAGGTACTTCAGTGTCGTAAAGGCTGTCTTATGATTGGATGAGCTAACATATTCAAGAGGCTTGAAAGTGACCAAAAAAGTTTTTCATCCAATCACTGCAAGACGTTCATCTTGTTGATGTCACCAACAATTATAACAAAAACATAATTGTTGGAGCCAGTATTATAATATTGACAATAAGGGAAGTTCACATTCTCCATCAGGCAAATGATAGGGTCTGCTTTCTGCCACTGAGGTCTGTACATTGCACTTTCTAGTACGTAGGTACTAGTGTTTACGCAGTGTCAACGAGCTGAGCAAGTACACTTTCAGAAAAGCATACGGTAATACCTACATCTTGACCTTTCCTGTCTCGTCGCATCCATGAGTTGATGAGTTGTAGCCAACAAATTCTAGCAAAATTTACCGGAGACTTTCATCGAAAAATGATTCAACAACAGCGATCGTATCAGGAGGATGAGTGTTCATGAAACTAAACTTGAGCTCACCAACATTAGTAATGAAGCTCCTAATTTTGGAAGCCAGGATGCTGATAAATTGGGTTCTCATATTTGTAATAAGCTTGGCTAAATAGGTGTTTGCGACTGAGACGGACTAGGCACTAGTGCAGCCGCTGGGACGTCTTGAGCTTTGTATAAGGCACACAACCGTCTGCAGAGCTGAGAGAGGAGCAGCAGGGTGGGAGTCTGCTTTTTTTGTCATTGTATACGCTAAACAATAAACCTTTACTTTAATACTAATTTCAGAAATCAAGGTGTTTGTAATATTACACGAGAATATAAGAATGGACGAACAATGCAGCAACCCTACTGACCCTACTTAGCAGATCCTATTCAAATTTAATAATTCTCACTCATATATTTATCTAATCTTTTTCTAACCCTATCGAAGGTAATAGCGCCAATAGCTCTAACAATCTATGCTAGACATAGGTTGTTAGAATTAGGCTGACATAGGTTGTAGGTTATTATACAGTATTGGTAACTGGTAGTCTTAAATTACTGTTTATTCAGAGAGGCCACAAACGAAATTGAAATTGTCCTGATTTCTACCGTGAAGAACTGCCTTACATGTGAGATTAAATGTCAACTATTATTGTCATTTATTGTCATTAAATCTATCTTTTTGTAGCTTTAGAAATAAGTTGGTCAGGAGTGTGAATGTGAGAGTGGTTGCATGTGGGGTGGTTGTCTGGCGTGGACTGGTGAATGCGAGAGTGGTTGCATGTGGGGTGGTTGTCTGGCGTGGACTGGTGAATGCGAGAGTGGTTGGATGTGGGGTGGTTGTCTGGCGTGGACTGGTGAATGTGAGAGTGAGTGGATGTGGGGTGGTTGTCTGGCGTGGACTGGTGAATGTGAGAGTGGTTGCATGTGGGGTGGTTGTCTGGCGTGGACTGGTGAATGTGAGAGTGAGTGGATGTGGGGTGGTTGTCTGGCGTGGACTGGTGAATGCGAGAGTGGTTGGATGTGGGGTGGTTGTCTGGCGTGGACTGGTGTGGCCTTCACGTTTATGTTAAGTTAGCAGTAGGTATAGACCGTTAGTGTCCGTTATCAATTTTACCATACAGTATATCAGATATATTCAATCTTGCTACATATAGGAATTATATAACGCTTGTTTTCTCTTCCCTATCAACAATCAAGTATGAGTTCAGTGGTTTATGGTACACTTCAACTGTGTCTTTGAGAAGAGATGTATCAGTGGCACTTTCGAACTGTAGTATTCCGACGAATTCACAAGAATGTTTGTAACAGCAGCGTTTAAACCTGACACATTTTATTTTAGGAAACAGCAGTGTTGGTCTTAGCCTACACGAGCCTTCATGCTCCTCCAATTTCTGACTACCTACACACATCCAACACTATGGTCAGTATCTACAATATTTCTGATATAAGCATCAAAAATGTTCTTCAACATTATACGACTTATTCAAAAGTTAGATCACTATGATATTATTTGAGACTCTTTGTTAAACTTCGTACACAAATCAATAAAGGATGCATATTTTTTCGATGTTCCTGTTTATGCACTGTAAACTGATGATTATTATCCCTTTCTAACATACTCACATTCTTTTTTGTAAGAAGGAACTCATTAATACTAATTTTTTACTGGTATAACTATTCCTTATTTTAGCATCCACTAACTAATGAAACCCTTTCCATAAATTGCCTTTTCTACACCATTTACATACCATGATGATCCGAAACACACCTAAATTATCATCTGTCATTCGGGAAAAAAGGCACTGTTTACAACTTTATTTTCTCACATAATATACATATGACTTAACATTTGCTTTATATTCAACCTTTTCAAATTCTAATTCGAAAATCTTTACACGGTCTATGAGAAATTTGCTCTCTCCTTTACAATTATTTCTATAAACCCTTATGGCTACAGATTTTTTCACTGGTCATCTCCATGGCAACGGAGCTCTCCTGGGAGCACCACAACTTCATTTACTTAAAAGCGAACTAACCCCATCACAAACTCGTTTTTTAGAAATGCATTATTTCAAAATGTATTTTTCACACACACACACACACACACACACATACACACACACACACACACACACACACACACATACACACTCACACACACACACATACATACATACTCATGTAAACGTCATTTACTTAAAAGAGTAATTGCCTCAATTATAATAAAATGATTAACATCAGAGAGATTTTTTATAATGCGTTCTTTCAAAATGCTTTTTACGCTCTCTCACTCACACATTCACTCACACACACTCACATACACACACTCACACTCGCACGCACCCACACACACTCACGCACCATTTTCTATAACTGTTTTTCTAACTTTATAAGGAATTTTGGGGGTTCACATTTTTCGTATTAAAAGCTAGAACTCTCTGAAGATCGTTCTTCCGACTCTCAAAAGTTGGTAAGCACACACTTCTTAACCTCTCGCGCAGCATATATTAAAAAACTAAGTCCATTCACGCTATATGGAGCTGCATTCGAAGACGGGAATGATGAACATTACTACCCCAGCTGCGTACAGTGTTTCTCCTCTCATTTACACTCCTTAACACCAGCAATCACAGTATGTCAGCGGCGTCCTGTAAAAGTTCTTTTTTGTTTAAAATCATTCAATGTTCATACATACTATAAACCCACTTTACTCACTCTGAGATAAACATTGCTTCTTAATAAATTTTTGGTCCCTTCCAGATTTCGTTTCCTAATAATAAATGCTGTGTCCTCAAACACACACACAATACGCACACACACACACGCACACGCACACACACGCACATACACACACACACACGCACACACACATACACACAAACGCACACACACAAAACAGTAGGGTACATCAACAAGGGATAAACCAACAAGTATTGGATGAATTACGCACAACTGAGGAGGAGGTGCAGAAGCTCCTAAGTGACCTTGATACCTCAAAGAAGATGGGACCGAACATCTCTCGGTGGGTCCTTAGAGAGGGAGCAGAGACACTATGTGTGGCACTAACCAAAATCTTCAACACTTCCCTTGAAACTGGGTAACTACCTGAAGTATGGAAGAAGGTAAATGTAGTCCCCATCTTTAAGAAAGGAGACAGAAATGAAACACTAAATTATAGACCAGTGTCACTGACGTGTACAGTATGCAAAGTCTTGGAAAAGATTATCAGGAGGAGAGTGGTGGAGCACCTGGAGCAGAACAAGATTATAAATGACAGCCAGCACGGATTCAGAGAAGGCAAATCCTGTGTCACAACCCTACTAGAGTTTTATGAAAAGGTAACTGAAGTAAGAAATGAGAGGGAGGGGTGGGTTGATTGCATTTTCTTGGAATGCAAGAAGGCTTTCGACACAGTTTCTCACAAGAGATTAGTGCAGAAGCTAGAGGAACAGGCATGTATAACAGGAAGGGCACTGCAATGGATCAAAGAATACCTAACAGGGAGGTAACAGCGAGTCATAGTACGTGATGAGGTATCACAGTGAGCACCGGTGACGAGCGGGGTCCCACAGGGGTCAGTTCTGGGACCAGTGCTATTCTTGGTATATGTGAACGACATGACGGAAGGGATAGACTCAGAAGTGTCCCTGTTTGCAGATAATGTGAAGGTGATGAGGAGAATTAAGTCAGACGTGGACCAGACAGGTCTACAAAGAGACCTGGACAGGCTGGATGCTTGGTCAAAAAACTGGCTCCTAGAATTTAACCCAGTCAAATGCAAAGTCATGAAGATCGGAGGAGGGCAAAGAAGACTGCAGACGGAATATAGGCTAGGAGGCCAAAGGCTGCAGACCTCACTCAAGGAGAAAGACCTAGGAGTGAGTATAATACCGAGTACATCGCCAGAAGCACACATTAACCAGATAACTGCTGCAGCATATGGGTGCTTAGCAAACCTGAGAATAGCGTTCCGGTATCTCAGTAAGGAATCGTTCAAGACTTTACACATTGTGTACGTCAGACCCATACTGGAGTACGCAGCACCAGTTTGGAACCCACACCTGGTCAAACACGTCAAGAAATTAGAGAATGTGTAAAGGTTTGCAACAAAGCTAGTTCCAGAGCTCAGGGGAATGTCCTATGAAGAAAAGTTAAGGGAAATCGGTCTGACGACACTGGAGGACAGGAGGGTCGGGGGAGACATAATAACGATTTACAAAATACTGCGTGGAATAGACAAGGTGGACAGAGGATGTTCCAGAGATGGGACACAGAAACAAGGGATCACAATTGGAAGCTGAAGACTCAGATGAGTCCAAGGGATGTTAGGAAGTAATATCTTCAGTCATACAGCAGTTAGGAAGTGGAATAGTTTGGCAAGCGATGTAGTGGATACAGGAACTATACATAGTTTTAAGACGAGGTATGATAAAGCTCATGGAGCAGGGAGAGGGCGGACCCAGTAGCGGTCAGTGAAGAGGCTGGGCCAGGAGCTAAGTCTCGACCCCTGCAACCACAATTAGATGAGTACACACACACACACACACACACACACACACACACAGTCATTGCAGTGATGTATAACCCACCACATGATGTATAACCCACCACATGATGTATAACCCACCATAGAAGGAGACCAAGATAGGAATACGAAGACAACAACACAGCGATGGTGGACACACTGGCTGAGGTGGCAAGAAGACCTCACTCGAGCAGAGCAAAGTTACTGGCTAAGGGCGATTTCAACCACAGCGAGATCGATTGGGAAAACCTGGAGTCACATGGGGGTTCTGAAACATGGAAAGCGAAGGTGATGGATGTGGTACTGGGAAACCTCATGCATCAACATGTCAGGGACACTACCAGAGAGAGAGAGAGAGAGGAGGGTAAACCAGCAAGACTGAACCTTATGTTCACCCTGAGCAGTTTAGACATTGAGGACATCACCCTTGGAGCTAGTGATCACGTGATTCTGAGTTTTGATTATATAGTAGAGTTACAAGTGGAGAAGGTAACAGGAGTTGAATGGGAAAAGTCAGACTATAAAAGGGGGGAATACACAGGTATTAGGAACTTCCTGCAGGAGGTTCAGTGGGACAGAGAACTGGTAGGAAAGTCAGTAAACGAAATGATGGAATATGTAACAACAAAATGCAGGGAGGCAGAGGAAAGGTTTGTTCTCAAGGGCAACAGAAAAATAATTGTAAGATCAAAGCAAATCTTTAGTTTACCCGAAGGTGTAGGAAGGCAAAAACTAAGTGCACCAGAGAATGGAAAAGGTACAGGAGGAAAAGGACCCAGGAATATAAGGAGATTAGTAGAAGAGCCAGAAACGAGTATGCACAGATAAGAAGGGAGGCCCAGCGACAGTACGAAAACGATATGGCATCGAAAGTCAAGTCTGAACCGAAACTGCTGTATAGCCACATTAGAAGGAAGACAACAGTCAAAGACCAGGGATAAGGCTGAGGAAAGAAGGCGGAGAACTCACAAGTAACGATCAAGAGGTATGTGAGGAGCTCAAAACGAGATTTAAGGAGGTATTTACAGTGGAGACAAGAAGGCCTCTGGGAAGACAGATCAGAGGGCGACACCAACGAGAAATATACCAACAAGTGTTGGATGACATACACACAACTGAGGAGGAGGTGAAGAAGCTGCTATGGGACCTTGATACCTCAAAGACAATGGGATGGGACAACATCTCACCGTGGGTCCGTAGAGAGGGAGCAGAAACGCTGTGTGCACCACTAACCACAATCTTCAAAACAACCCTTGAAACTGGACAACTACCAGAGGTATGGAAGACGGCAAATGTAGTTCCCATTTTCTAAAATGAGACCAGTGTCACTGACGTGAATAGCATGCAAAGTCATGGAAAAGATTATCAGGAGGACAGTGGTGGAAGGAACAAGAGTATAAACGCGAACCAGAACGGATTCATGGAAGGCAAATCCTGTGTCACAAACCTTCTGGAGTTTTATGATAAAGTAACAGAAGTAAGACACGAAAGAGAGAGGTGGGTTGATTGCATTTTTTTGGACTGCAAGAAGACCTTCAACAGAGTTCCTCACAAGAGATTAGTGCAGAAGCTAGAGGATCAGGCACGAATAACACTAAGGGCACTGCAATGGATCAGAGAATACCTGACAGGGAGGCAACAACGAATCATGGTACGTGATGAGGTATCACAGTGGGCACCTGTGACGAGCGGGTTCCCACAGGGGTTGGTCCTAAGACCAGTGGTATTTTTGGTATATGTGAATGACATGATGAAAAGGATAGACCCAGAAGTGTCCCTGTTCGCAGATGATGTGAAGTTAATGAGAATTAAATCAGATGAGGATCAGGCAGGACTTCAAAGAGACCTGGACAGGCTGGACACGTGGTCCAGTAACTGGCTTCTCGAATTTAACCGCGCCAAATGCAAAGTCATGAAGATTGGGAAGGGTAAAGAAGACCGCAGACAAAGTATAGGCTAGGTGGTCAAAGACTGCAAGCTTCACTCAAGGAGAAAGATCTTGGGGTGAGTATAACACCGAGCACGTCTCTGAAAGCACACATCAACCAGATAACTACTGCAGCATATGGACGCCTAGCAAACCTGAGAATAGCGTTCCGATACCTTAGTAAGGAATCGTTCAAGACACTGTACACTGTGTGTGTCAGACTCATACTGGAGTATGCAGCACCAGTCTGGAACCCACACTTGATCAAGCACGTCAGGAAATTAGAGAAAGTGCAAAGATTTGCGACAAATTTAGTTCCAGAGCTAAAGGGAATGTCCTATGAAGAAAGGTTAAGGAAAATCGGCCTGACGACACTGGAGGACAAGAGGGCTAGGGGAGACATGATAGCTGCATACAAAATACTGCATGGAATAAACAACGGTGATAGAGACATGATTTTCCAGAGAGGGAACACAGAAACAAGGAGTCACACTTGGAAGTTGAAGACTCAGATGAGTCAAAGGGATGTTGGGAAGTATTTCTTCAGTCATAGAGTAGTCAGGAAGTGGAATAGTCTAGCAAGTGAGGTAGTGGAGGCAGGAACCATACATAGCTTTAAGATGAGGTATGATAAAGTTTGTGGAGCAGGATGAGAGAGAGGACCTAATAGCATTCAGTGAAGAGGTGGGGTCAGGAGTTGAATCTCGACCCCTGCAACCTTAATTAGGCGAGTACAGTTAGGTAAGCATACATGTGCACAATGAAAAACTACTGGGCCCAGGAACAACAGACTGTGAAGAGAATGAAGAAAGGAAAGCTGCTATGAAGGCAACTAAATCGAATCAAGGGATACATAGGATATGCAGTGGGAGAATGAAAGGGAGAAATCAGTCTTTATTTATGGACTCCAGAAGACAAGGGGGAGAAAAAAAAGCGATTGAAAACATCATGAAAGCAATAGAAAAAGATAACATGACCCAGCTGGCAAATTTTCTGAGAAAAGAGGGGTTTGCAAGTGGAAGAAACCGGCCAGTCAAAGTGATTTTCAAGGCAGAATTGGCTCGAAACAGGATCATGCAGGAGAAAGCACAAAGGACATGTTGACATGACAGAGGGTGTATCTCGACCATGACAGAACATGAGAAGAAAGAAAATGAAAGAGAGGGTACAAAGGCGAAAAGGGGAAAGAAGGGCAAAGATGGAGATCGACAGGAGAACCCAGACTCAGCAGGAAGATCAAATACAACCTCCCTCACTACCACCTACAGACACCCCCCTAACCCCGACAACCCCAATGGAAAGAAACATTCTAACCGAAAACCCACATGTGGTACACAGTGCCCCAATGCACCTCATTACAAACTCCACCTTCATAGCAACCCCCTCCCCATAGATCCTCATTAGGTCTCCCACTTCCCCAATCCCAATGTACCACCCAGACCACAGCTTTAGAAAAGTTGCAGGTTTGGTATATATACAAATGCAGATGGAATAATAAATGATAGGAGTAGCATGAAAGAATCAAAGAGACATCCGCAGACGTAATAGCACTCACTAAAACGAAACTCACCAGGATGATAACAGATGCAGTCTTTCCACCCGGATATCAGATCCTGAGGAAAGATAGATGGAGCAGAGGAGAAGGGGAGTTGCTCTGCTCATTACAAGCTGTTGGGGATTTGAGGAAATGGAAGGAATGGATGGAATAGGCAAAAGGGACTGCATAGTAGGAACAATCCAGTCTAGGGGCCATAAGGTGGTAATTGCAGTGATGTACAACCCGCCACAGAACTGCAGAAGGCCAAGAGAAGAATACAAAGAGAGCATCAGAGCAATGGTAGACACACTAGCTGAGGTGGCCAGAAGAACTTACATGGGAAGAGCAAAGTTATTAGTTATTGGTGATTTCAATCTTAAGGAGATTGACTGGGAAAATCTGGAGCCCCATGGGGGTCCCAAAACATGGAGAGCCAAGATGATGGGTGTGGTACCGAAAAACCTCATGTATCAACATGTTAGAGACACTACCAGAGAGAGGTGAGGATGAACCAGCAATACTGGACCTAGTATTCACGTTGAGTAGTTCAGACATCGAGGATATCACGTACGAAAGGCACCTTGGAGCTAGTGATTATGTGGTTCTGTGCTTTGAATACATAGTTCAGCTACAAATGGAGAGGGTAGCAGGAATAGGACTAGAGAAGCCAAACTTCAAAAGGGGGGAATACACAGGCATGCGGAACTTCCTGCAAGAAGTTCGGTGGGAAAGAATTGGCAGGAAAACCATTAAAAGAAATGATGGACTATGCGACAACAAAATGGAAGGAGGCAGAGGAGAGGTTTGTTCCCAAAGGGCAACAGAAATATTAGGAAGACTAGAACGAGTCCTTGGTTCACTCAGAAGTGTAGGGAGGCAAAAACTAAGTGCACTATATAATGGAAAAAGTTCAGAAGACAAAGGACCCAGGTCCAGTCTGGTCCAGAAACTGGCTCCTTGAATTTAATCTCGCCAAATGCAAAGTCATAACGATCGGGGAAGGGCAAAGAAGACCC
Organism: Cherax quadricarinatus; assembly: GCF_038502225.1. NCBI lineage: Eukaryota > Metazoa > Arthropoda > Malacostraca > Decapoda > Parastacidae > Cherax > Cherax quadricarinatus. The sequence goes on along the minus strand of NC_091356.1, from coordinate 17,242,973 downwards.
CAGACAGAGTTTAGTCTAGGTCGAGAAAGACTGCAAACCTTACTCAAGGAAAATGATCTTGGGGTGAGTATAATACCGAGCACATCTCCTGAGGAGCACATAAACCAGATAAATACTACAGCATATGGGCGCCTGGTAAACATAAGAATAGCATTCCGATACCTCAGTAAGGAATAGTTCAGGACTCTGTACACCGTGTACGTCAGGCCCATATTTGAGTATGCAGCACCAGTTTGGAACCCACACATGGTTAAGCACATCAAGAAATTAGAGAGCTAAGCACATCAAGAAATCCCAGAGCTAAGGGGATTGTCCTATTTATTTATTTATTTATTTATTTATTTATTATAAATTTGTGCACACATACAGAGGTACAAAAAAATACAGATAAGAGCAGTATGCCAAAGCCACTTATACTATGCATAGCATTACGGGCTGGCTTAAAATTAACTTAAGATTAATTAAGCAATGATGAAGTCAGTGATAAAACATTAATGTAAACAGATTACTACAAAGCACAAGTGAGTATTACAAAGACAGGTCATATGAAGGATTCTGTTAGGTAGTGTATTTAAAAAATAATAAAGTTAGATTGGGTTTTAGGTTTAACATTTATGTGATATAATTGTGAGAAACATTTAAGATATACAATTTATAAGGTTCAGTTATTCAGTATTTATTTGGTTTTGGGTGAGTAAGTGATCTTTGAGTAGAGACTTGAATTTATAAACAGGTAGTGTTTCTTTTATATTTACAGGTAATGAATTCCAGATTTTAGGGCCTTTTATGTGCATTGAGTTTTTGCATAGTGTGAGATGAACACGAGGAACATCAAAGAGTGATCTGTGCCTTGTGTTATGGTCATGTGTTCTGTTGAGGTTGGCAAGGAGATGTTTGAGGGGAGGGTTAATATCAGAGTTAAGTGTTCTATGTATGTAATAGGTGCAGTAATAAGTATGGATGTTTTGTATGGTGAGTAGGTTTAGTGTATTGAATATTGGTGGAGTGTGCTGCCTGTAGTGAGAATTTGTTATCATTCTAACTGCAGCCTTTTGTTGGGTAATTAGTGGTCTGAGATGGTTAACTGTTGTTGAGCCCCATGCACAAATTCCATAGGTGAGATAGGGGTAAATAAGAGAGTGATATAGGGCCAGGAGGGCTGACTGTGGAACATAGTACCGTATCTTCGATAGTATGCCTACAGTCTTGGAAATTTTCTTAGAAATTTGTTGTATATGTGTATGAAATTTGAGTCTATTATCAAGGTGGATTCCTAAGAATTTTCCCTCTGTTAGCTTTGTGATAGGTGATCCGTTTATCATTATGTTAAGAGGGACATCTGTAGCTCTGTTACCAAACTGAATGAAGTAGGTTTTGTCAATGTTTAGTGTAAGTTTGTTAGTCCTCATCCAGGTAGATATTTTCTGTAATTCGGTATTTACAGTATTGGCTAGTGTGACTGGGCTCGGGTGAGAGAAGACGTATGTAGTGTCATCTGCAAATAGTGTGGGTTTGAGTAATTGCGAAGCATTTGGAAGGTCATTTATGTATAGGAGAAAGAGAAGAGGGCCAAGGACACTTCCCTGTGGGACACCAACTGTAATTGGTTGCGCAGAAGAGTTTGCCCCATTTGCGTACACATATTGGCTTCTGTTGCTGAGGTATGACTTGAGGTAATTGAGGGAGTGCCCTCTTATACCATAGTGTGACAATTTTACGTGGAGCAAGTCATGGTCAACTGTATCAAAAGCTTTACGTAAGTCAATGAAGATCCCCAGTGGGACTTCTTTTTTCTCTATTGCAGTGTATATATGTTCTAGCATGTGTATAATAGCATCATTAGTATTTTTATTAGGCCTGAAACCAAATTGGCAGGGGTTGAGTATGTTCTGGGAGATAAGGTAGGAGTAGATTCGTTTATGAATTAGTTTTTCAAAGATTTTTGAGAGAGGGTGTAAGTTGGATATTGGCCTATAGTTATTCAACTCTGTTTGGTCTCCTCCTTTGTGGATCGGAGTGACCCTTGCTATTTTGAGTACTGTAGGGAAGGTGGAGGATTCAATGGATTTGTTAAAGAGTGTTGCAATGATTGGAGATAGCACTTGTGACACTTTTTTATATATAAAGGGTGGTAAGGTACTTAAATCTCCTGCCTTGTTTTTTAGTGCATTGATAATAAGGGAGACTTCGTATGGGTTAGTCGGAACTAGGAACAGTGTGTTCGGGTAGTTGCCGGTGAGGTAGTTATTTGGTGGGGTATCTGAGCTTGGGATTTTATGGGCAAGGTTTTGTCCTATGAAAAAGGTTAAAGGAAATCGGTCTGACGACACTGGAGGACAGGAGGGTTAGGGGGGATATGATAACGACATATAAAATACTGAGAGGTATAGAGAAGGTGGACAGAGACAGGATGTTCCAGAGATGGGACACAGCAACAAGGGGTCACAGTTGGAACCTGAAGATTCAGATGAACTACAGGGATGTTAGGAAGTATTTCTTCAGTCACAGCGTTGTCAGGAAGTGGAATAGCCTGGGTAGCTATGTAGTGGGGGCAGGATCCATACATAGCTTTAAGAAGAGGTATGATAACGCTCACGGAGCGGGAAGAGTGACCGGGTAGCGGCCAGTTGAAAAGACGTGGCCAGAAGCTGTGACTCGACCCCCGCAACCACAACTAGGTGAGTACACACACACACACTGTAAGGGAAAAGTTCGTTAGATAAGAGTGGGCGTGTGAATTAATGGTGGAGGTAGTATCAATGGGTGAATGTCGAGTAAGGGGCGTGCATCGTTACCTCTCTAACCACCCTTCTTTCTTTCTCTCCACCCGGTGGGAATAACGAGGGATCCTCCTGGCAAGATTGATATCTCTTGATATTCTGCTCCCACCAAGTCTGTAAGTATGGAATTCCACTCCTGTGTCTTCTTGTATTATAACTGTTTGGGGTTTTATTTGTTAATATAACTGGACCTGATTTGACTTATGTCTTTAACATAATTATTCTTAATCCTCACCAATTCTTTTAAAAGCTTCTGTCTAGCATGTTAGTGACTGCTTCTCCGGGTTTTTAACTTAGGTTTTTTTTTTGTCTTTTAGCCTCATGGCTCGACTTTGAGTCATTCGATGCAGGCGAAACATAGCAGGCAGTTAGATCTAAGATATCGATCTTTCTTCATAAATTTTCACGACTTTTGTAAACCACACGAGTGTCGTAGAAAATTGCCAGACATGAGACAGTCTGACCGGAAAATTACCAGACAGTAGACAGTCTGACCGGAAAATTACCAGACAGTAGACACCCTGACTAGAAAATTTATCAATTTCATTTAAGTATTTACATAGTTTTCAAACAAAAAAATAAATACTGAAAAAGTACAACACGAAGTTTCAAAAAATTCTTAACTATAATTAGGGAATTTGAGAAATCGGACAATTATGTGTTGTAAAAATTATTATGTATTATATATCCAAATTTCAGTCCATTTAAATAACAAATGAACGACGAGACAGCGTTTGATGTCTGGGGGAAAATATATATTTTTTAAGGAAAATTATACACATCCTTCTCTCAGTTCTCAGTTGGCCAGACACTTGCGCAGTGTGTTGGTGCGAAGTGCGGCGCTGCTGCCTCCACTACTTCACCATACTGCCTTCCTCAGACACTTGCGCAGTGCGTCGCTGCTGCCTCCACTACTTCACCATCCTGCCTTCCTCAGACACCTGCGCAGTGTGTCGCTGCTGCCTCCACTTCTTCACCATCCTGCCTTCCTCAGACACTTGCGCAGTGCGTCGCTGATGCCTCCACTACTTCACCATCCTGCCTTCCTCAGACACCTGCGCAGTGTGTCGCTGCTGCCTCCACTACTTCACCATCCTGCCTTCCTCAGACACTTGCGCAGTGCGTCGCTGCTGCCTCCACTACTTCACCATCCTGCCTTCCTCAGACACCTGCGCAGTGTGTCGCTGCTGCCTCCACTACTTCACCATCCTGCCTTCCTCAGACACTTGCGCAGTGCGTCGCTGCTGCCTCCACTACTTCACCATCCTGCCTTCCTCAGACACCTGCGCAGTGTGTCGCTGCTGCCTCCACTACTTCACCATACTGCCTTCCTCAGACACCTGCGCAGTGCGTCGCTGCTGCCTCCACTACTTCACCATCCTGCCTTCCTCAGACATCTGCGCAGTGTGTCGCTGCTGCCTCCACTACTTCACCATCCTGCCTTCCTCAGACACCTGCGTAGTGTGTCGCTGCTGCCTCCACTACTTCACCATCCTGCCTTCCTCAGACACCTGCGCAGTGCGTCGCTGCTGCCTCCACTTCTTCACCATCCTGCCTTCCTCAGACACCTGCGCAGTGTGTCGCTGCTGCCTCCACTACTTCACCATCCTGCCTTCCTCAGACACCTGCGCAGTGTGTCGCTGCTGCCTCCACTACTTCACCATCCTGCCTTCCTCAGACACCTGCGCAGTGCGTCGCTGCTGCCTCCACTACTTCACCATCCTGCCTTCCTCAGACACCTGCGCAGTGTGTCGCTGCTGCCTCCACTATTTCACCATCCTGCCTTCCTCAGACACCTGCGCAGTGTGTCGCTGCTGCCTCCACTACTTCACCATCCTGCCTTCCTCAGACACCTGCGCAGTGCGTCGCTGCTGCCTCCACTACTTCACCATCCTGCCTTCCTCAGACACCTGCGCAGTGTGTCGCTGCTGTCTCCACTACTTCACCATCCTGCCTTCCTCAGACGCCTGCGCAGTGTGTCGCTGCTGCCTCCACTACTTCACCATCCTGCCTTCCTCAGACACTTGCGCAGTGCGTCGCTGCTGCCTCCACTACTTCACCATCCTGCCTTCCTCAGACACCTGCGCAGTGTGTCGCTGCTGTCTCCACTACTTCACCATCCTGCCTTCCTCAGACGCCTGCGCAGTGTGTCGCTGCTGCCTCCACTACTTCACCATCCTGCCTTCCTCAGACACCTGCGCAGTGTGTCGCTGCTGCCTCCACAACTTCACCATCCTGCCTTCCTCAGACACCTGCGCAGTGTGTCGCTGCTGCCTCCACTACTTCACCATCCTGCCTTCCTCAGACACCTGCGCAGTGTGTCGCTGCTGCCTCCACTACTTCACCATCCTGGCTTCCTCGGACACCTGCGCAGTGTGTCGCTGCTGCCTCCACTACTTCACCATCCTGCCTTCCTCAGACACCTGCGCAGTGTGTCGCTGCTGCCTCCACTACTTCACCATCCTGGCTTCCTCGGACACCTGCGCAGTGTGTCGCTGCTGCCTCCACTACTTCACCATCCTGCCTTCCTCAGACACCTGCGCAGTGTGTCGCTGCTGCCTCCACTACTTCACCATCCTGCCTTCCTCAGACACCTGCGCAGTGTGTCGCTGCTTCCTCCACTACTTCACCATCCTGCCTTCCTCAGACACCTGCGCAGTGCGTCGCTGCTGCCTCCACTACTTCACCATCCTGCCTTCCTCAGACACCTGCGCAGTGCGTCGCTGCTGCTTCCACTACTTCACCATCCTGCCTTCCTCAGACACCTGCGCAGTGCGTCGCTGCGCCTTCGACTCGCTCTCACATCGTACTCAGTGAAGACAAATGTGATAAACAGTGAAATTCCAAGCGCTCTGGTGACTTCTGACAAACCTAATTTGCTACCTCCCTATATTGTCATAGTAAGGTGACTTACTTTTATATGTATGAAAAATATTTTTAATTTGTGAGGGAAGGCAATGAATGACGGGACATGACTGAGGGAGATATGTGAATGAGTGTAATGGGGAAAATAATGAATCACTTATTCAAAATACGCATATAAAAACTTTTGAAGCATGTTAAATTAAATACATATACATTTATTAGAAGGACTAGTCATCGATATAACTTGCTGAGTTGTTCAATGAATCATCATATACGTACGTATATATATATATATATATATATATATATATATATATATATATATATATATATATATATATATATATATATATATATATATATATATAATGTGGAGTTATTCAATCATGAAAACTATATATAATGAGCAAATAAATTTGTGCCAAAGCCTTTAAATTATTCAACTGACAGTCCTCGTGATATATGGCATCTGGACAATGTCGGAGATGAGGGAGGGAGCTGAGAATGGAAGACACACGTACACAAGGTGAATATTAAAGCCGGCAGATTTGCGAGAGAGAGACAGAGACAGAGGCAGAGACAGAGACAGACAGACAGAGACAGAGACAAACATACAGACGTAAAGTACATTATTTTCTGTGAGTATGTTGAAATGCAAATCATAGGAAGAGGGAAGCCTATTCATTAGCGTACTAAGTTACATGGTGTATGGGTAAAATACATCAGAGCTGATGCTTAACCACCACTGTGTTGTGATGTTTCATAGTTCTAAGGTCTATGTACTTTTATGGTTACAAGGCATGATAGTGGCTCGTTTGGCATAAAGCTTGATCACTTATACGTTAAACAAGTCTCACAGTTCTGTGGATTATCAGTCTTCATACTGTGATGATAGTGGTTGTATTTGGTTTCATATATTTGGGTTTTGGTTTGTTTTTGCTTGTATAAGAAGATTACACAAAAGCATGAATGTTAAGGGTTGGTGCTAAATGTTATGATGCAGGTTTTCCAGACATTTATATCCGTTCTGTAATAAAGTGACCAGAACTCTGGGAGCATAATCTAAATGAGGCCTAACCAACGATATATAGAGTTGAAGAATAATCTGAGGAATCCTGTTATTAATACTAAATTATATTCGCTTTATTGTGAACATTTACGCACTGTTGTCTTGGCTTTAGATTACTGCTAAATGTCCTAAATCTTTTTTTCGTTTTCATGGTTATTTTCTTTTGCTATAATAAACTGCATCTGCCACTTTCACGACCTCTACGTCCGTCTTTTCAGATCTTCGTGTAGCGTTCTAGTGTCCTCGTCGGAATTAATCCTACGGCCTATTTTGGTGTAATCAGCAAACTTGCTTAAGTCTTCATTTATTCCCTTATCTGTGTCGTTTATTGTAAACAATAAAGGGCCCAACATTGACCCTTGTGGAACACTGCTTGTGACGCGCCCCCACTCTTATTTCTCCCCATTTATGCAAATTCTGTTGCCTATCTCAACCACACTTCTGTACAGAAAAAAATGTCCGCTCCTGTTTCACGTGCCTCTGCTTTCCTCAGCAATCTTCAATGTGGAACTATATCAAAAGCCTTACTGAAGTCCATATTCACAATATCATATTCATTATCATGATCTATGTCCTCAAATACTTTATGTAAATTTTTTTGTAAATTCGGAAGGCAGTAACGTTGCTTTATAAAACCGTGTTGAGATTCGAATAACCTCAGCAACAACTGATTCAATAAATTTTTCCACAATGGAAGTTAGGCTAATTGATTTGTAATACGAAGCTATGGACCTGTCTTCTGCTTTTAAACAAAGAGCTGAATTATCAACACACACATGATCCAGTCTGAATGTTATCCCGTAGGCGTCCCTGTATACTTTTACACTTTCCTTACCGTGTTTCTGTTTAGTTGTCTTCTGCTTGCATGCGTGGCTATGTGAAAAAAGGTACACATTGACATGGCTGAACAAATCGCAACAATCCTCAAATAAACGAAAATGGGAAGGCTTGATGCTGCATCCTAGACCATTACATGGACTAGGGCGGTCCAGACACAGGCTGTCCCTGTCGTGGGGGCTCGGAAAAACGATGGTGCTTAAGGACAAATATGAAGGTCGGATTGCCCTTGGTCTTATAGCGAGCCATGACTGAAGCAGCCACTGGCTTTCCAGCGCTTGACTAAGTGGTTAGGATTCCAGGAACTATTGTTATTCTCGTTATAAATTACTATAAAATTATGAGGAAAAAAATTAAAATAAAAAGAAATTAATCTATGTTTGCTTAACAGAAAAATCCTTTACACATTTTTTGAGATGAGAAAACAGTTCCATTGAGAAGCTAATTTCAGTTTTTTAATGTATTTCTGTATGAAGAATCTAACACAGTTTCAAAGTTAACTTTGCTAAATATTTTCCCAAATTATCTGAATGAAATAAATTTACATTTCCATGAAATACATAACAAACAGGATCTTGTTTGTTCTGGTGATTGAGTCCCAAATAAACACATTTACTCTCAAAAAATCACATTACTTAACTTTTTCTATTTGTATGACTGGACCTAAAATAAAAGGGCATGAAATTAAATATTGTTTAATCGTTAGTTACAATACTGAATTTATTTTGTAAAAAGAATGGTTTAATAAACTTAAATATCTGAATAATGAAATCCTTGATATCAAATTTCTTAAACCAGCGGTTGAGAGAACCAGACTTGAGGAAGTGTTCAATGTATGGAAGAACATTGGCCATGACTACTTTTCCGACAACTGATAAAGTCTAGCAAATTTTCTTTCCCAATAGATTCATTATTACCAGACTGGAAGATAATTGCTACAACAAAGATGTGTGAAGATGTATATTCACCTTATTTAAAGAGACCGATGTAATGTAAATAATGAGATGTATTGGTAATAACATTGAATTTGTGTTAGTTTACAGCCCAATAATCTTCGATTTACATTAAACATTTAGAGTTGAGACCCTCTGGGCGGATACTTAAGAAGTTATGTGTCCCTAGTGAATACTCAAGGTGGAGAACCTGACCTGGACCAGTAGCCGTCTCCTTAGTTACCTTTACCCTGACCTTACGACTGCCTACTACCATTTTACCACTTTATTTGCGACAATCTAATGGTCCGCGACTTGCTGCTACGTCGTGAAGCTTTAATTCATAATTTGTGGGTTTGTTGTGACTTGCCCCTCTGTCTGCCTACCCGTCTATTTTTTATTTTTTTTTTTTTGGTTGTCTTTCTTTAGGTCGGTCTGCCTGTCTCCTCACTGACAGAATGCCTTCCTGTTACATTTCTTGCGTCTATGTCTGTCTCTTCTTTGCTTCCTGCCTGCTTTTCTCCCATTTTTTTCATTGCTGTTATGCCACCATACCTCTATATTTGTGTACCTTTCTGGCTGTCTGCTAACTTTCTTTATGTAAGTCTCCATCCATATTCCTGGTTTTCTCTCACCTTTCCTCTCTGTCTATATTATACCTTTATCTTTGTTTCTCTCTTTGCCTGATTGTTTCTGCCCGTCTTTCGGTTTATCTGATTTCCTGTCTTTTTGCTTGTCTTTCCGTTAGACTATCCGCGCTCTGTCGCCTTGTCTATTTGTCATTTACTCTCTTTTCCTTTCTGTTTATCTGTCTCCTTGTCTCGTTGCTTCCCTCTCTGTCTGTCTGACTGTTCTTTCCTTCCTGTTTGAGTTTGTCAGTCCTACTGCGTACTTTTTATCTGTATGTTTGACCCAGGTGTGTCACTGCCCTGTTTTTGTTCTCTTATCAGTACTTGACCCGTCCTCATACCACGTGAGACCCGTCCTCACACCACGGGTGATCCGTCCTCATACCACGTGAGACCCGTCCTCATACCACGGGTGACCCGTCCTCATACCACGGGTGATCCGTCCTCATACCACGTGAGACCCGTCCTCACACCACGCGTGACCCGTCCTCATACCACGGGTGACCCGTCCTCATACCACGGGTGACCCGTCCTCATACCACGTGTGACCCATCCTCATACCACGCGTGACCCGTCCTCATACCACGTGTGACCCGTCCTCATACCACGGGTGATCCGTCCTCATACCACGTGAGACCCGTCCTCACACCACGCGTGACCCGTCCTCATACCACGGGTGACCCGTCCTCATACCACGTGTGACCCGTCCTCATACCACGGGTGATCCGTCCTCATACCACGGGTGATCCGTTATTACAAAAAAAGTATTTTTGAGATGGTAATTTACTCATTTTGTAATAAAAAGTTCGGGATACATATATACACATTAATATAAATTAATCTTTAATATAATATAAAAACAACCATCTTAGGTCTAGAGGTATTTTGTAAATAAACATCTGATAATATATACATGTTACAACAATAAATTATAATTAGCATCTAACTAAAATAATAAATAACTGGTAACCCTACACACAGGGTACCACTTATCAGACACTACTGTGTCACTATATATATCTATAAGTAACATATTTACAGTAATACATTAGTCAACTCTGTCTCACGACACCCTAATGACGCTCCGTGTCACACGACACTTATCCGTGTAATGACGCTCCATCTCAACCGTGTCCCTTGACACCCTTTTCTCTGTGTCACACAATACTCCAGCTCTCCGTGTCACACGACACCCTTTTCTCTGCGTAATGACGCTCCATCTCTCCGTGTCCCTTGACACCCTTTTCTCTGCGTAATGACGCTCCTACTCTCCGTGTCACACGACACCCTTTTCTCTGCGTCATACACTTTCTCAACTGTGTCACCCTTGACACCCTGCGACACACTCACAGCGTCTTTCTCGAAGCCAGCCACATGACACTATTCAATGTACACTACAACCATATCTTCTTTAGTGTCACACGACACCCTTTTCTTCTAAGTGTTCCACTACGGTCCAGTGTTACACTCCATCATTCTTCCTTAAGTGTCACACTACGGTCCTAGCCCAGTTCAGTGTCACACTCCAACCTTTTCTTCACGTAATGTCTCACTAAAACAGCGTCCGATGACTTGGCCCACAGTTGACCAAGGTAGGCGGTGAGTCCGCAGACATCACCTGTCCTGTAAATACTCTAAGGCCAGTAGAAGTACACCGTAAGATGGTCTGGCAAGTACTATCTACCTCCTTCAAGACCAGTTGACACACCGCAAGGAGGTTCGGTTAATCCTGCTTGCAGAACACCATGCTGCAAGCTCACTGAAAGCGGCCGTCAAGTAACTGAGGCCATCAGACTCAGTGAGCTGCGGTGAGCGGTTCTTCTAAAATCAGTAGAAGCCAGTAGAATACTCTCTACTGCCAGTAAATGTGTACCATTAAGTGTTCTGGTAACTACTGCTTAGATGCGTACCGTGGGGTGTTCAGGTACTTACTGCTTCTAAAGCCAGTAGATGTGTACCGTGAGGTGTTCAGGTACCTACTACTTCTAAAGCCAGTAGATGTGTACCGTGAGGTGTTCAGGTACCTACTGCTTAGATGCGTACCGTGAGGTGTTCTGATACTTACTGCTTAGATGCGTACCGTGAGGTGTTCAGGTACTTAATTAATGCTTTTAAGGCCGGCTCAGCAGTCCCCACATTGGGTTTGATGACGTACCCAGTGGTACCGCCGGCCGGCAGGTTAACCATTTAACCGCTAGTTTGGCAGGGGACCGCAACACCCGTCCTAATACCACGGGTGACCCGTCCTTATACCACGAGTGACACGTCCTCATACCACGTGTGACCCGTCCTCATACGTGTGACCCGTCCTCAAACCACGGGTGACCCGTCCTTATACCATTTGTGACCAGTCCTCATACCTCGTGTTACCAGGCCTCATACCATGTGTGACTCGTCCCCATACCACGTGTGACCCGTCCTCATACCACGGGTGACCCGTCCTCACACCACGGGTAACTAGTCCTCGTACCACGGGTGACTAGTCCTCACACCACGGGTGACTAGTCCTCACACCACGGGTGACTAGTCCTCACACAACTGGTTACTAGTCCTCGTACCACGGATGACTAGTCCTCACACCACGGGTGACTAGTCCTCACACCACGGGTGGCTAGTCCTCACACCACGGGTGACTAGTCCTCACACAACTGGTTACTAGTCCTCGTACCACGGATGACTAGTCCTCACACCACGGGTGACTAGTCCTTACACCACGGGTGACTAGTCCTCACATCACGGGTGACTAGTCCTCACACCACGGGTAACTAGTCCTCACACCACGGGTGACTAGTCTTCACTCCACGGGTGACTAGTCCTCATACCACGGGTGACTAGTCCTCATACCACGTGTGACCCGTCCTCATACCACTTGTGACCAGGCCTCATACCACGTGTGACCCGTCCTCATACCACGTGTGACCCGTCCTCACACCACGTGTGACCCGTCCTCATACCACGTGTGACCCGTCCTCATACAACGTGTGACCCGTCCTCACACAACGTGTGACCCGTCCTCATACCACGTGTGGCCCGTCCTCACACCACGTGTGACCCGTCCTCATACCTCGTGTGACCAGGCCTCATTCCACGTGTGACCCGTCCTCACACCACGTGTGACCCGTCCTCATACCTCGTGTGACCAGGCCTCATTCCACGTGTGACCCGTCCTCACACCACGTGTGACCCGTCCTCACACCACGTGTGACCCGTCCTCATACCACGTGTGACCCGTCCTCATACCACGGGTGACTAGTCCTCACTCCACGGGTGACTAGTCCTCACACCACGGGTTACTTGTCCTCACACCACGGGTGACTAGTCCTCACACAACGGGTGACTAGTCCTCAAACCACGGGTGACTAGTCCTCACACCACAAGTGACTAGTCCTCACGCCACGGGTGACTAGACCTCACACCACGGGTGATTAGTCCTCACACCACGGGTGTCTAGTCCTCACACCACGGGTGACTAGTCCTCACACCACGGGTGACTAGTCCTCACACCACTGGTAACTAGTCCTCGTACCACGGGTGACTAGTCCTCACACCACGGGTGACTAGTTCTTACACCACGGGTGACTAGTCCTAACACCACGGGTGACTAGTCCTCACACCACGGGTGACTAGTCCTAACACCACGGGTGACTAGTCCTCACACAACGGGTGACTAGTCTTCACTCCACGGGTGACTAGTCCTCATACCACGGGTGACTAGTCCTCACACCATGAGTGACTAGTCCTCACACCACGATTGACTAGTCCTCACACCACGGGTGACTAGTCCTCACACCACGGGTGACTAGTCCTCACACCACGGGTGACTAGTCCTCACACCACGGGTGACTAGTCCTCACACCACGAGTGACTAGTCCTCACGCCACGGGTGACTAGACCTCACACCACGGGTGACTAGTCCTCACACCACGGGTGACTAGTCCTCACACCACGGGTGACTAGTCCTCACACCACGGGTGACTAGACCTCACACCACGGGTGACTAGTCCTCACACCACGGGTGACTAGTCCTCACTCCACGGGTGACTAGTCCTCACACCACGGGTGACTAGTCCTCATACCACGGGTGACTAGTCCTCATACCACGTGTGACCCGTCCTCATACCACTTGTGACCAGGCCTCATACCACGTGTGACCCGTCCTCATACCACGTGTGACCCGTCCTCACACCACGTGTGACCCGTCCTCATACCACGTGTGACCCATCCTCATACAACGTGTGACCAGTCCTCATACCTCGTGTGACCAGGCCTCATTCCACGTGTGACCCGTCCTCACACCACGTGTGACCCGTCCTCACACCACGTGTGACCCGTCCTCATACCACGTGTGACCCGTCCTCATACCACGGGTGACTAGTCCTCACACCACGGGTTACTAGTCCTCACACCACGGGTGACTAGTCCTCACACAACGGGTGACTAGTCCTCACACCACGGGTGACTAGTCCTCACACAAGTGACTAGTCCTCACGCCACGGGTGACTAGACCTCACACCACGGGTGATTAGTCCTCACACCACGGGTGTCTAGTCCTCACACCACGGGTGACTAGTCCTCACACCACTGGTAACTAGTCCTCATACCACGGGTGACTAGTCCTCACACCATGAGTGACTAGTCCTCACACCACGATTGACTAGTCCTCACACCACGAGTGACTAGACCTCACACCACGGGTGACTAGTCCTCACACCACGGGTGACTAGTCCTCACACCACGGGTGACTAGTCCTCACACCACGGGTGACTAGTCCTCACACCACGGGTGACTAGTCCTCACACCACGGGTGACTAGTCCTCACACCACGGGTGACTAGTCCTCACACCACGAGTGACTAGACCTCACACCACGGGTGACTAGTCCTCACACCACGATTGACTAGTCCTCACACCACGAGTGACTAGACCTCACACCACGGGTGACTAGTCCTCACACCACGGGTGACTAGTCCTCACACCACGGGTGACTAGTCCTCACACCACGGGTGACTAGTCCTCACACCACGGGTGACTAGCCCTCACACCACGGGTGACTAGTCCTCACACCACGGGTGACTAGTCCTCACACCACGGGTGACTAGTCCTCACACCACGGGTGACCCGTCCTCTTAATTTCCCTTACCGTGGTGTGACCAGGTACAACAGGAGGGTCACTTCACTACACTCTCATACCTACAGGTAAAATACACAGAAATGTGTATATCCTTCAGTATATATGCTCCCAGAGATATGTATTTGAGTATACACACGTCGGTGTGTAACTCTGTGTATATTCTTTAATTTCTTTTTTAGGCAGCAGAGTATATACATTGAGAAGTTTACACCTCTCAGTGTATATACAGAGATACACATCTCTGTTTATATACTGGTGTATATTAGTGTATATAGCATGTGTATAAATGCTCAGACTGTGAATAATCCCTACGGATTTAGAGCTCCCAAATTTAATACTAAATGCGCTATTATTACACTGATCAGCATCTGGAATGTTTTTAATTTTTATTTGCATCATGGTTGCCATCTTGTATATTCTTGGGCTGCTGATTGTAAATATCTGAAACATTATGCTCTATTACTTAAGGATTTTGAATAAAATACAAATTAATGATAAAAATGTGAATTTTTAATAAATTGTTAATTTATTAAAATTAGGCCAGTAATCATGGAAAATCACATTCTGTTAGTCTGAAGAATATGTTAATTCCATATCAACATGAATCAACTCAGATGATTTTATTAACAAAATATGTTGTTAATGGTTATCGTACATGTTGAATGTAAGGAAGGAGGAGCTAGACGACTGTGTTCCTTCAGTCTAGAGCCAAGTAACTCTGCACTTTCTTTTGGCAGGTTAAGGTCTCTCACCAAGTCATTGAGCTCAACTTGGTTGAAGGGTTTGTGATCGTCATTTGTTGATGGTTCATAGTCTACTTCCATCTCCTTAGAATCACTGGTATCAGACTCTGATGAAATTTGCCATGTCTAAGGTGGCACAGGTACAGGAATATCTTCAGAGTGTGGATCAGGTGTTATTGCTGAAGGAATATTTGGGAATATTATGCGATCTTTAGTCTTCTTGTTGAATCCAGCTATTTAAGTCATACAAAAGTAGCAGTCATAATAGTGGTTCATATGCTCCGCCATGCTATTGCTACTCCAAAGGGCATACATTTAAGTTTTCCAACTGAGCACATTTGGAGCTTACTGATGCAACTCTTGCAAGCTTCGTGTGGTGCAAATGGTTTGTCCTGGTCTCCAAGTTAGCAGCCAAAATAAGCGAAGTAGCAGCGCTTCAATAAAGGAGTAATGTTGCTAAGGGAATATGAAGAGGTGAATTGCCATCAGACATAGCGAAATATGTCTGGTGAATTTATGCAGCCTCTAGACATACTAATAATCTGAAAATAAAGACAAATATATTAGATTTAACATTTAAGTGAATATAAAGTAAGCATTTTAATTGGTAATATACCACTTTCTCATTTACTTATGTTATACGAAAAGAGAAAAGTAACGTTACCGTATAACTTGACAACCTGATGTGATAGTGATGAATAAAAAACAAAGTGAGTCACTATTTTCCATATATATACCGAAAAGAATACCATAGTGTAAAAAAAAAACCATGCAGACCAGTGTTATCGATGCTTATATCGTACTGATTATAACTAATGGTCACTCTTGTCAAAGGCTTTTGCAAACTCTATGTATATTATATCTGCTTTCTGTTTGTCCTCTAGAGCATCCAGGACCTTGTCATAGTGTTCCAGTAGCTGGAACAGGCAGGAGCGACCTGCTCTAAACCCGTGCTGCCCTGGGTTGTGTAACTTATGGGTATCTAGATGGGTGGCGATCTCCCTTCTTAGAACCCTTTCAAAGATTTTTTTATGATAATGGACGTTAGTGCTATCGGTCTGTAGTTCTTTGCTATTGCTTTACTGCCCCCGTTGTGGAGTGGGGCTATGTCTCTTGTTTTTAGCAGCTGTGGGACGACCCCCGTGTCCATGCTCTCTCTCCATAGGATGTTTAAAGCACGTGATAGGGGCTTGTTGCAGTTCTTAATGAACTCGGAATTCCATGAGTCTGAGGCAGAGTACATGGGCATGTCATTTATCGCCTTTTCGAAGTAAGTTGGAGTCGGGATGATATCAGGTTAGTGTCTACCAAATTCTGTCTCTCATAAAAATATTAATTTACGTCTTCGACTCTCTCTGGTTAGCGGCTCGTAAAAACCGAGTCATATTGGGACTTGAGTAGCTCACTCATTTCCTTGCTGTCATCTGTGTAGGACCCGTCTTGTTTAAGTAGTGGCCCAATACTGGATGTTGTTCTCGACATTGATTTGGCTAAGAAAAAAAATTACTTTGAGTTTCTTTCAATTTCATTAATGGTTTTCAGTTCTTCCTGCGTTTCTTGACGCCTGTAAGATTCCTTTAGCTTCAGTTCAATGTCTGTTAATTCTCTGGCCAGTGTCTTGCTAAGTACTGCAGATATATTGGCCTCTTTTAGCTGCTCTGTTATTCTTTGCCTTCCCCTGTTATTCTTTGCCTTCTTTCTCTTTCTAGTTTACATCTTCTCCTTTTCCCTACAGGAATATGCCTTGAGCATACCTCAAGTCCCACAGAGTTAATTTGCTCTAGACATAGGTTGGGATCCATGTTGCTTAGGCTATTTTCCCAGTTCATATCATTTAGGACCTGGTTTACTTGGTCCCACGTTATGTTCTTGTTATTGAAGTTAAATATGGTGAAGGCTCCCTCGTGACTGATCATATTTTGTTGGTCTGGCTTCGCACATACATGTTTGAACCTCTATTATGTTGTGATCTGAATATATTGTTTTTGTTATGGTGACATTTCGTATCAGATCATCAGTATTAGTGAAGATGAGGTCCAGTGTATTCTCCAATCTTGTTGGCTCTATTATTTGCTGATTTAAAGTGAATTTGGTGTAGAAATTTAAAAACTCGTGTGTGTGTGTGTGAGCTTTCATCTGAGCTGCCTCCTGGTGTTATATCTGCTACAACATTATTTGCTATATTCCTCCATTTTAGGTGCCTTAGGATGAAATCCCCCAGGAGCAAGATCTTGGGGGCAGGAGCTGGAAGATATTCCTGACACTGGTCAATTTTCAAAAGCCGTTCTTGGAATTGTTGGAACATTGCATCTGGAGGCTTGTACACAACCACAATGACTATGTTTTGGTTCGTTATCTTTATTGCTAAAACTTCAACTACATCATTTGAGGCAGTTAGTAGTTTAGTATAACGTGTGTGTGTGTGTGTGCGTGTTTGTGTGTGACCTTCCTGTCCTCCAGTGTTGTCAGACCGATTTCCCTTAACCTTTCTTCATAGGACATTCCCCTTAGCTCTGGAACTACCCTTGTTGCAAACCTTTGCACTTTTTCTAATTTCTTGACGTGTTTGACCAGGTGTAGGTTCCAAACTGGTGCTGCGTACTCCAGTATGGGCCTGACGTACACAGTGTATAAAGTATTGAACGATTCCTTACTGAGATACCGGAACGCTATTCTCAGGTTTGACAAGCGCCCATATGCCGCAGCAGTTATCTGGTTAATGTGTGCTTCTGGCGATGTACTCGGTATTATACTCACTCCTAGGTCCTTCTCCTTGAGTGAGGTTTGCAGCCTTTGGCCACCTAGCCCATACTCAGTCTGCATTCTTTTTTGCCCTCCTCCGATCTTCATGACTTTCCATTTGGCGGGGTTAAATTCTAGGAGCCAGTTTCTGGACCACACGTCCAGCCTGTCCCGGTCTCTTTGTAGACCTGTCTGATCCGCGTCTGACTTAATTCTCCTCATTACCTTCACATTATCTGCAAACAGGGACACTTCTGAGTCTATCCCTTCCGTCATGTGGTTCACATATACCAAGAATAGCACTGGTCCCAGGACTGACCCCTGTGGGACCCCGCTCGTCACTGGCGCCCATTGTGATACCTCATCACGGACCATGACTCGCTGTTGCCTCCCTGTTAAGTATTCTCTGATCCATTGCAGTGCCCTTCCTGTTATACGTGCCTGTTCCTCTAGCTTCTGCACTAATCTCTTGTGAGGAACTGTGTCGAAGGCCTTCTTGCATTCCAAGAAAATGCAATCAACCCACCCCTCCTTCTCATTTCTTACTTCAGTTACCTTGTCGTAAAACTCTAGCAGGTTTATGACACAGGATTTGCCTTCCATGAATCCGTGCTGGCTGTCGTTTATAATCTTGTTCTGCTCCAGGTGCTCCACCACTCTCCTCCTGATAAACTTTTCCAAGACTTTGCATACTATACATGTCAGTGACACTGGTCTATAATTTAGTGCTTCATTTCTGTCTCCCTTCTTAAAGATGGGGACTACATTTGCCTTCTTCCATACTTCAGGTAGTTGCCCGGTTTCAAGGGAAGTGTTGAAGATTTTGGTTAGTGGCACATGTAGTGTCTCTGCTCCCTCTCTAAGGACCCACAGAGAGATGTTGTCCGGTCCCACCGCCTTTGAGGTATCAAGGTCACGTAGGAGCTTCTCCACCTCCTCCTCAGTTGTGTGTAATTCATCCAACACTTGTTGGTATATCCCTTGTTGCTGTACGCTACTGTTTTGTCTTCCCATTGTCCCTTCAGCCTCCACTGTAAATATTTCCTGAAATCTCATGTTGAGCTCCTCATATACCTCCTGGTCGTTTCTTGTGAGCTCCCCACCTTCTTTCCTCAGCCTGATTACTTGGTCCTTGACTGTTGTCTTCCTCCTGATGTGGCTGTAGAGTAGTTTCGGGTCAGACTTGACTTTCGATGCTATGTCATTTTCATACTGCCGCTGCGCCTTCCTTTTATATGTGCAAACTCGTTTCTGGCTCGTCGTCTAATCTCTTTATTCTCCTGAGTCCTTTGCCTTCTGTACTTTTTCCATTCTCTAGAGCACTTAGTTTTTGCCTCCCTGCACTTTCGGGTAAACCAAGGGCTCGTTCTGTCCTTCCCATCATTTCTGTTACCCTTGGGAACAAACCTTTCCTCTGCCTCCTTGCATTTTGTTGTTACAAAGTCCATCATTTCGTTTACTGATTTTCCTACCAACTCCTGTTCCCACAGCACCTCCTGCAGGAAGGTCCTCATTCCTGTGTAGTCCTCCCTTTTATAGTTTAGTTTTTCCCTTTCTACTCCTGTTACCCTCTCCACTTTTAGCTCCACGATGTATTCAAAGCTCATAACTACGTGGTCACTAGCTCCAAGGGGCCTTTCATATGTGATGTGCTCAATGTCTGAGCTATTCAGGGTGAACACGAGGTCCAGTCTTGCTGGTTCATCCTCCTCTCTCTCTCTGGTAGTATCCCTAACATGTTGGTGCATGAGATTTGCCAGCACCACATCCATTATCTTGGCTCTCCATGTTTCGGGACCCCCATGTAGCTCCAGGTTTTCCCAATCAATCTCCCTGTGATTGAGTCGCACATGACCAGTAACTTCGCTCTACTTGAGTGGGGCCCACTAGCCACCTCAGCTAGTGTGTCCACCATTGCTCTGTTGCATTCATCATATTCCTCTCTTGGCCTCCTGCAGTTCTGTGGTGGGTTATACATCACTGCATTGACTACCTTGTGTTCCCCTGACTGAACTGTACCTACTATATAATCCCTTTCTCCAGTCTCGTCCATACCTTCCATTTCTTGATAACCCCACCGGTTTTTTATTAGTAGTGCAACCCCTCCTCCTCCCCCCCTGGTCCTTCTATCCTTCCTCAGGATCTGATATCCGGGTGGGAAGATTGCATCTGTTATTATCCCAATGAGTTTCGTTTCTGTAACCGCTACAATGTCTGGGGACAACTCCTTGATTTTTTCGTGCCACTCCTCACATTTATTCGTTATTCCATCCGCGTTCGTGTACCAAACCTTCAATTTCTTTTCAATAACTGTGGTCTGGGGAGAAAGGTGGGTTAGGGGGAGCAGGGGTCTATAGGGGGTTGGTGTGGGGGTGGGGTCTGTGGTGTGGGGTGTGGGGGCAGAGGGCCTATGGGGGGCTTCAGTGGGGGTGGGGGTGGAGGTGAGGGGGATGGGGGAAGAGGGCCTATGGGGGTTACAATAGGGGAGGGGGAAGGGGATAGAGGGTACAGTGTGTGAGTTGCTGTGGGTTACTGTGAGGGTGGGGTTTGTTGTTAGGGGGATGGGGGGAGAGGGTACATTGTGTGGGTTTCTGTGGGTTTCTGTGTGGGTGGGGTTTGAGCTGAGGGGGATGTACGGATTACTGTGTGTGTGTGTTTGTGTGTGTGTATGTGTGTGTGTGTGTATGTGTGTGTGTGTGTATGTGTGTGTGTGTGTGTGTGGGTGTGTCAGAAGGTATAACGTGTACAGGCATAGCGTGTGTAGGTATAACGTGTGTAGGAATAGCATGTTTTTGAGGAGGAATAACGCGTGTGTGAGGAGGTATAGCGTGTGAGTGAGGAGGTATAGCGTGTGAGTGAGGAGGTATAGCGTGTGAGTGAGGAGGTATAGCGTGTGAGTGAGGAGGTATAACTGAGATATTTCCTGAAGATGTAGGCTGATTGATATACAGGGACCTGGAATACATGGACCTGGTATTCATGGACCTGGTATACATGGACCTGGGAGGTGTGTATTAACACGTAGTGTTTACATTACATGTATGAAGCTTCAGAGATCGTTGAGAGAGAGATGAAAGCATCACTGAGGTAAGATGATGGTCAAGTTGTAATAATGCTGAAATTACCGCCAATATGTTAGGTAAAAAGAAACAAAGTACAACTAATGCGACTTTTTCTTGTGGCAACGTTTCGCTCTCCTGACGCATGTTTGCGTCAGGAACAGACACAGCACTGCGTTACCCGGCCGACACAGCACTGCGTAACCCGGCAGACATGCGCTCCAGTTTCAGCAGAGAGACTCATCCTAAGTAATGTTTATTAGCAATTCGCAAACCTTTGCCAGATGAGAAGTAAAAATATTTTATGAGTTTCCACGTAAATGTTTAATTTTTGTTTTTTTAAGGCAAGGATTCAAAAAAAATCTTGTATACAGATGACTGAGATGACGGTTAATGTTCACGGCAGGGCGGGTACTTATGCCATTATGCTTTAAAGGAATGAATTTCAAGTCAAAAATTTATATATCATTAGAAACGGGTCGATGATCCTGCCAGGGAGAGTGAACATTTTGATGATAAACAGGAAGCCGAAGCCGAGGCCTCGTGCAGCAAATGAGACAAACAAATTTAGTAGCTCATTAACGAGAGAAAGTCATTTACGATCATTCTGCAGGTGTTTGTACCAGTCATTCTGCAGGTGTTTGTACCAGTCATTCTGCAGGTGTTTGTACCAGTCATTCTGCAGGTCTTTGTACCAGTCATTCTGCAGGTGTTTGTACCAGTCATTCTGCAGGTCTTTGTACCAGTTATTCTGCAGGTCTTTGTACCAGTCATTCTGCAGGTCTATGTACCAGTCATTCTGCAAGTCTTTGTACCAGTCATTCTGCAGGTCTTTGTACCAGTCATTCTGCAGTTCTTTGTACCAGTCATTCTGCAGTTCTTTGTACCAGTCGTTCTGCAGGTCTTTGTACTAGTCTTTCTGCAGGTGTTTGTATCAGTCATTCTGCAGGTCTTTGTACCAGTCATTCTGCAGGTCTTTGTACCAGTTATTCTGCAGGTCTTTGCACCAGTCATTCTGCAGGTGTTTGTACCAGTCATTCTGCAGGTCTTTGTACCAGTCATTCTGCAGGTGTTTGCACCAGTCATTCTGCAGGTCTTTGTACAAGTCATTCTGCAGGTCTTTGTACCAGTCATTCTGCAGGTCTTTGTACCAGTCATTCTGCAGGTCTTTGTACCAGTCACTCTGCAGGTGTTTGCACCAGTCATTCTGCAGGTGTTTGTACCAGTCATTCTGTAGGTCTTTGTACCAGTCATTCTGCAGGTGTTTGTATCAGTCATTCTGCAGGTCTTTGTACCAGTCATTCTGCAAGTCTTTGTACCAGTCATTCTGCAGGTCTTTGTACCAGTCATTCTGCAGGTCTTTGTACCAGTCACTCTGCAGGTGTTTGCACCAGTCATTCTGCAGGTCTTTGTACAAGTCATTCTGCAGGTCTTTGTACCAGTCATTCTGCAGGTGTTTGTACCAGTCATTCTGCAGGTCTTTGTACCAGTCATTCTGCAAGTCTTTGTACGAGTCATTCTGCAGGTCTTTGTACCAGTCATTCTGCAGGTCTTTGTACCAGTCATTCTGCAGGTCTTTGTACCAGTCATTCTACAGGTCTTTGTACCAGTCATTCTGCAGGTGTTTGTACCAGTCTTTCTGCAGGTCTTTGTACCAGTGATTCTGCAGGTGTTTGTACCAGTCATTCTGCAGGTCTTTGTACCAGTCATTCTGCAGGTCTATGTACCAGTCATTCTGCAGGTCTTTGTACCAGTCATTCTGCAGGTCTTTTTACCAGTCATTCTGCAGGTCTTTGTACCAGTCATTCTGCAGGTCTGTATACCAGTCATTCTGCAGGTCTTTGTACCAGTCATTCTGCAGGTCTTTGTACCAGTGATTCTGCAGGTCTTTGTACCAGTCATTCTGCAGGTCTTTGTACCAGTCATTCTGCAGGTCTATGTACCAGTCATTCTGCAAGTCTTTGTACCAGTCATTCTGCAGGTCTTTGTACCAGTCATTCTGCAGGTCTTTGTACCAGTCATTCTGCAGGTCTGCGTACCAGTCATTCTGCAGGTCTGTGTACCAGTCATTCTACAGGTCTTTGTACCAGTAATTCTGCAGGTCTTTGTACCAGTCATTCTGCAGGTCTGTGTGCCAGTCATTCTACAGGTCTTTGTACCAGTAATTCTGCAGGTCTTTGTACCAGTCATTCTGCAGGTCTTTGTACCAGTCACTCTGCAGGTGTTTGCACCAGTCATTCTGCAGGTGTTTGTACCAGTCATTCTGCAGGTCTTTGTACCAGTCATTCTGCAGGTCTTTGTACCAGTCATTCTGCAGGTCTTTGTACCAGTCATTCTGCAGGTCTTTGTACCAGTCATTCTGCAGGTCTTTGTACCAGTCATTCTACAGGTCTTTGTACCAGTCATTCTGCAGGTGTTTGTACCAGTCTTTCTGCAGGTCTTTGTACCAGTGATTCTGCAGGTGTTTGTACCAGTCATTCTGCAGGTCTTTGTACCAGTCATTCTGCAGGTCTGTATACCAGTCATTCTGCAGGTCTTTGTACCAGTCATTCTGCAGGTCTATGTACCAGTCATTCTGCAGGTCTTTGTACCAGTCATTCTGCAGGTCTTTTTACCAGTCATTCTGCAGGTCTTTGTACCAGTCATTCTGCAGGTCTGTATACCAGTCATTCTGCAGGTCTTTGTACCAGTGATTCTGCAGGTCTTTGTACCAGTGATTCTGCAGGTCTTTGTACCAGTCATTCTGCAGGTCTTTGTACCAGTCATTCTGCAGGTCTATGTACCAGTCATTCTGCAAGTCTTTGTACCAGTCATTCTGCAGGTCTTTGTACCAGTCATTCTGCAGGTCTTTGTACCAGTCATTCTGCAGGTCTTTGTACCAGTCATTCTGCAGGTCTTTGTACCAGTCATTCTGCAGGTCTTTGTACCAGTCATTCTGCAGGTCTTTGTACCAGTCATTCTACAGGTCTTTGTACCAGTCATTCTGCAGGTGTTTGTACCAGTCTTTCTGCAGGTCTTTGTACCAGTGATTCTGCAGGTGTTTGTACCAGTCATTCTGCAGGTCTTTGTACCAGTCATTCTGCAGGTCTATGTACCAGTCATTCTGCAGGTCTTTGTACCAGTCATTCTGCAGGTCTTTTTACCAGTCATTCTGCAGGTCTTTGTACCAGTCATTCTGCAGGTCTGTATACCACTCATTCTGCAGGTCTTTGTACCAGTCATTCTGCAGGTCTTTGTACCAGTGATTCTGCAGGTCTTTGTACCAGTCATTTTGCAGGTCTTTGTACCAGTCATTCTGCAGGTCTATGTACCAGTCATTCTGCAAGTCTTTGTACCAGTCATTCTGCAGGTCTTTGTACCAGTCATTCTGCAGGTCTTTGTACCAGTCATTCTGCAGGTCTGCGTACCAGTCACTCTGCAGGTGTTTGCACCAGTCATTCTGCAGGTGTTTGTACCATTCATTCTGCAGGTCTTTGTACCAGTCATTCTGCAGGTCTTTGTACCAGTCATTCTGCAGGTCTTTGTACCAGTCATTCTGCAGGTCTTTGTACCAGTCATTCTACAGGTCTTTGTACCAGTCATTCTGCAGGTGTTTGTACCAGTCTTTCTGCAGGTCTTTGTACCAGTGATTCTGCAGGTGTTTGTACCAGTCATTCGGCAGGTCTTTGTACCAGTCATTCTGCAGGTCTATGTACCAGTCATTCTGCAGGTCTTTGTACCAGTCATTCTGCAGGTCTTTGTACCAGTCATTCTGTAGGTCTTTGTACCAGTGATTTTGAAGGTCTTTGTACCAGTCATTCTCCAATCTACCATTGGAACTTCAACGCCGTATACCACTGACGGTTACCACCAGCCATGAGTAATCATTCTCTATGGTAGGACTACGGTACAAGCATTTGAAAGATTTGGTGATTGTTATAGTCTCAGTTTATTGTAAGTCAAGTCAGGCAGGATATAATATTTAATTCTGCCACCTTTTTGTTTGAGCTTCAAACACTTTGGAGGATTAGACTCTAGGGACCCGAGATTTTCCAGTGACAATTTGTTTCATTGAGCTCTTTATTTTATCAAGGGAACTGTCGTAGGACACTCTTGATTTGTTGGTGAGAAGATTAGATTGTGAAGTGACCACATTCTACTTACTGTTTGCTCGGAGCCGGCATAGAACCCTTCGTTTTCATTAATACATATTGTTTAATTGAAGTAGGGATCGAGCCCTCTGATTTATTTACAGTTTGAGTGGAGCAGGAATTGAACCCTCCATTTTCTTTAATACCCGTTTCATTTTCTCTTGGTAGTTTATGTTATTCTTGCAAATATGGAGGAATACAAGTTTTGGATGAATGCTGGAAGTAAGTTAGGAATAACATGGAAAAATTTAGAATCTTTCATTAGTGCTAAAATCTAGGAAAGAATTGAAAAGGAGAGAGAGAGAATCGAAAGAGAAGAGGAAAAGGAGAGATTGAGAATCGAAAGAGAATAGAGAAAGGAGACAGAGAGAATTGAGAGAGAAATCCAAGAAAGACAGTTAGAGAGAGAGAAGACAAAAAGGGGCATGATAGACTTGATCATGAGGAGAGAGCTAGAGTACGTGAAGAACAAATTAAATTAAGAGAACTTGAGGAAAGAGCAAAGGATAGAGAAGTTGAGGAAAAAGCTAGAGAACATGAGGAAAAAGCTAGAGAACTCGAGTTAATAGAGAGAGAAAAGGATTGCAAGCTCGAAAAATCTCGCCTTGAATTAGAGAATAAAAAGTTAACTCTTACACAACAACAATTAGAGGAAGGAGTAATTGAACATCATGCAGCTAGTGAACATATTCCAACACCTAATTTACGTCCCTTCACAGAGGGGGAAGACATAACTTCATACATTATCAGGTTTGAAAATACCGCTACCCTCTGTGAATGGCCTGCTGACACCTGGGCTACCAGGTTAGGAATGTTATTTTCTGGTACAGCTTTGAATATCTATGCAACTTTGTCGCAGGATATCATATGTAATTATAACCTACTGAAGAAGGCAATGCTTAAAACATATCAAAAAACCACAAATTCTTACAGGAAAGATTTCAGGTATGCCACCTTACAGCCTGGCCAGAACTTTCTGCAGTTACAGGTAACACTCTTTCGTTTGTTCGACTTTTGGATAGAGAGTTCAGGAATTGATCACAGTTATGAATCTCTTAGAGACTTCATGGTTGCTGACCAGTTCCTGACAGCTTTTCCTCACCAGATACGAACATTCATCAGAGAACGTAACCTGATTAAAGCTGAGGAAGTTGCTGAGGCTGCTGAACTGTGTGCTGAGACTCACAATTCCTATAAAGACCTAAAGGGATCGAACCCTAAGGGCAAGGGTTCGTCAGACCTTAAGAAATCAAAGCCTCTAGTGGAAAGTAAAATGACTTCTTTTATTCCTGTTTGTCATTTGTGTGGTGTTAAGGGACATAAACGTCCAGATTGTCCTAAGAAGGTCCAAAAAGTTGGAAGATGTTTTAAAGACTGTGATGGCCAAGCACCCTTCTGTTCAGGAACAGTTAATGGACTTAATGTATCTACCATTTTACGAGACACTGGATGCACATGAATAGTCATTTCTGATAAGCTGTTCCCTAATCTTAAAGAAACTCATTCCTCTGCTATACTTTCAGACTACTTGGGCCGTACGGACACTTTTCCTACCATCCGTTGTTACATTAGGTCTAAATAGTTCACAGGTTGGTCTGAAGCCGTACTAGCTCCTATCACTTCTTGCTCCGTACTAATAGGTAATGTAAAAGGTGCCATTCTTCCTTCTGAGGTTGACCTTTCATCACCAAAGGTGGACATAAGCTTTTCAGATCTTCTTCCTGTAGAATCAGAGAAGCCCCTCGAAAGTTCAGATGAAACAATGTCTCGCGAGATTCATGTGGGATTAAAAACCAGTGATGATACTCTCGAAAGCGAGGTAGTATGATCACCGGTTCACTTGTTAGATGAAAGTGAATATATCACCTCCGATACTATAAATGTCTTGACTAGGGCTCAGACCAAAGCCCAGGCTTCTCCTACTATCCATCCTATGGTTTTCCCTGACTTTAAGCCTTTAGATATATCGAAGGACTCCTTTGTCAATTTACAACGTAATTGCCCTTCTCTTCAGAATTGCCATAATGCCGCTAAACAAAATCAATTTATCCAAAGGAAAAACTTT
The DNA here is from genome assembly GCF_038502225.1 of Cherax quadricarinatus. Classification (NCBI taxonomy): domain Eukaryota; kingdom Metazoa; phylum Arthropoda; class Malacostraca; order Decapoda; family Parastacidae; genus Cherax; species Cherax quadricarinatus. Next base: position 17,215,992 of record NC_091356.1, on the reverse strand, counting down.
TCATATAAATTTGAATATATAAAAGGTATCTTGTACAAGTCAGTATTCAAATTAAATTCAGATGAGATAGACTATTCCATCTTAGTTGTTACAAGTCAATGCAGAGAGACTGTTCTTAAAATGGCTCATGACCTGCCAGTGGCAGGACATTTCTCGCATCGTAAAACCTTAAATAAAATTAGGGAAACCTATTTTTGGCCAAAAATGTCCTCAGATGTCACTACCTATTGTAGATCGTGTAAAGTTTGCCAACTGTCATCCTCCCGAGGTACCAGGGGAGTACCTATGGTCAAAATGCCAGTCTTTACGGTACCCTTTGAAAGAGTAGCCATTGACATCGTTGGTCCTTTATCTCCACTTTCATCTGGGGGACATAGATATATATTAACATTAGTTGATTATGCTTCGAGTTTCCCTGAAGCCATACGCTTAAAGACCATAACTACTACAGAGGTGGCTGAAGCCCTTTTGTCCATCTTCTCCAGAGTGGGCATCCCTAGAGAAATTTTGTCTGACCGTGGGACACAATACGCATCTGACTTAATGCAACATCTATACCAACTTCTGGGAGTGAAGCCTCTCTTCACCACACCCTATCATCCCAGCTGTAATGGGAGGATTGAGCGCCAGCATTCGATTCTAAAGTCCATTTTAAGGAAGCTTTGCTCCCTTAAACCTAAGGAGTGGCATCGTTACCTACCCTGTGCTTTGTTTGCCATGAGGGAAGTTCCCAGTGACTCTTTGGGGTTTTCACCTTTTGAACTTCTCTATGGTAGACAGGCCAGAGGCCCATTGTCCATCCTTCATGACTTATGGACTAATGAGGAGGCGAGTGCTGAAGTTGTCTTCTTACCAGTTTCTCCTTGACCTTAGATCCAAACTTGAGGAGACCTCTGACATAGTTTCGAAAAACTTAAGCTTGTCAATGGACCAGTACAAAATATATTTTGATTCCAAAAGTCATATCAACATTCTTAAAAAATATTACCGAAGAAATTCGGTTAACTGCCTTAATAACTTTGACTTAGTTTTTCCACTCGAACTTGATAAGACAACTGAAGAATGTAAGGTGTGTGTAATTGACACCTCTAACTTAGACTATGATGAAGAACTACATGACTTGGTGACTCTTGACCACTCGGGCGCAACCAACATTAATATTAATGAATCTTTGGATGACCATATGAGACATGAACTACTTCAATGTGTGAGTAACTTTTCAGACGTCTTTACTGATATTCCAGGTGTTACCTCCACGGTAGTCCATAAGATTGACTTAGTGACGGACAATCCTATCAAACGAAAATTATACCCAGTTCCAGTTTACCTTAGGGATGCATTTGACCGAGAGGTAGACAAATTATTAAAACTAAAGATCATTGAACCTTCGGTATCTGCATATTGCTCACCAGTAGTCATGGTTAAGAAGGAGGATAATTCATATAGACTTGCTATTGACTTCAGAGGCATTAATGCTGTCACTCGGTGGGATGCTGAGCCTATGCCCCTAATAGATAGCGATCTACACAAATTTTATGACGCTTCCTTCTTTTCAGAGATTGATATTGCGCAGGCATATCATCAAGTAATGTTAGATCCTTCTTCTAAGCAGTACACCGCTTTTCCTACACACCAAGGACTGATGCAGTATAGAACTATGCCCTTCGGTTTGGTAACTGCCTGTGCTACCTACGTGAGACTGATGAGAAAGGTCTTGGGTAATATGCCAAATGTTTCAGTTTATTTTGATAACATTTACGTAATGACATCCACGTGGGGCAAGCATATCCAAACATTAACATCAGTTTTGCATAGGTTACGCTCACATGGCCTCACTGCCAAGCCGAAGAAATGCTTCCTTGGGTATAACAAGATTAGATATCTTGGACTGATACTTTCTAATAACTCTCTGCAGCCTCTCCCCAGTAAGATCAAAGCTTTATTAGAATTTAAATTCCCAAAACCAAGAAGCTCATGTGTAGCTTTCTTGGTTCTGTAAATTTTTATGCATGGTTTATCCCGTACCTTACTGATCTTATAGGCATCTTATCTGACTTCCTTAAATAGTCGGTGAAGGAACCTCTTGAATTCACCGACGTAGCTCGGGAAAAATTTAATGAGATTAAAAATATCTTCTCAAAAGACCCTATACTTAAGATTCCAGATATTAATAAAACATTTTGTTTGAGAAATGATGCCTCCAATACTGGCTTAGGTGTGGTGTTACTACAATACCATGATGGAACTCCCTTCCCTGTATGCTTCCTAAGCTGGAAACTCCTTCCCGCAGAAACGAGATACTCCACAATAGAAAAGGAATGTTTAGCCCTTGTGTGGGGTATCTCCAAACTTAAATTTTATTTGCTGGGAAAAGAATTCATTTTAGAAATGGACCACAAACTTTTGATATACCTAGAAACTTTTAAGGGAACCAACAGTCTCCTCTTGAGGTGGACATTGGCACTCCAGGCTTTTAAGATCCATATTGTGTATATCAATGATTCATCCAATTATTTCTCTGACTGGTTAAGTCGTGACAGTCAGTAGAAGATTTGTTGCCTTATGCGACTTCCAAATGTTAGAGCTTTTTCATCGCCTATTCTTCTTATACTCCTTGACTATAAGTCTTGGTGTGAAGGAGTGTGAGGGAAAAGTTCTATAGATAGGAGTAGCAATATAGCAACAATAGTTTCATTGCCGGCTACTTGTTAAGTTAAGGTAAGTCTAGCTCCCGCTATTCCCGCCTTTACCCCCCCCCCCACCCCGAAAGTTATAGTTTTATTGCCGCCTACTTGTTAAGGTAGGGTCAGTCTAGCTCCCGCTATCCCTTCCCTTTCTTCTTCCCCCCCCCCCCGAAAGGTGACGTGTGGGGCTCCGGTCCAAACAGTAATCACTAGACTCACAGCTCCCAGCACTACTGTAAGTACATGCCTGCCTTGTATTCTAGTGGATTTATTGGTTGAAAGCTTCACTTTTGACCAATAATAAACTTAGTCCTTTCAGTCTTACTCTAAGTTGACTGTTGTAATAATCACCACATCTTTTGGGTATTGTACTTATCATGGAGAGTGATTTCTTAAGCAGTGGGTAACCTGTCTATCTTTCCAGCTTGGATGACAGAGAGGGTCACCTGCCAATCAACGAGTAAAATTGAAGGAGACGGACTAACGTTCTGAGATGTCCCAAATTTTGATCTGCTTACCTGTTTGTGTATGCAAGTAGCAGGATATAACCCCTCGTCATTGCAGTGGAGAAAACCTGCTTTCCTGTCATCTGGAAGGATTATTGAAAGCTAGAAAATCTGTGAAGAACGAGCCGGTGGGTTGTCACCAACACCTGCGACCCCCCCCCATCATCAGCAACGGCTACGATTTCAACAACATGCAGTGTCACCAACACCAGACACCCACGTTTTATATACATTAGCGTTGAATTCAGTTATCATTTATATCTTTCATTTTTCATTTTCTTTAATGTAGGATTAATATTTCATATTTAAGTGTTTTATATTTTATATTTTCTAAATAATAAAGTGTTTATGTTTGTCAGTTTTTATTCTTTTTCTATACATTAATTTTCCTGAGGAGGAGCCAGCCTTGGTAATACTGTCTGAAGTTGTTACAGGGCTGAGTAAGCCTTCACAGTACCAGTCATTCTGCAGGTCTTTGTACCAGTCATTCCGCAGGTCTTTGTACCAGTCATTCTGCATGTGTTTGTACCTGTCATTCTGCAGGTCTTTGTACCAGTCATTCTGCAGGTCTTTGTACCCGTCATTCTGTAGGTCTTTGTACCAGTCATTCTGCAGGTTTGTGTACCAGTCATTCTGCAGGTCAGTGTACCAGTCATTCTGCAGGTGTTTGTACTTGTCATTCTGCAGGTCTTTGTAATAGTCATTCTGCAGGTGTTTGTACCCGTCATTCTGTAGGTCTTTGTACCAGTCATTCTGTAGGTTTTTGTACCAGTCATTCTGCAGGTCTTTGTACCAGTCATTCTGCAGGTCTTTGCACCAGTCATTCTGCAGGTCTTTGTACCAGTCATTCTGCAGGTCTTTGTACCAGTCATTCTGCGGGTCTTTGTACCAGTCATTCTGCAGGTCTATGTACCAGTCATTCTGCAGGTCTTTGTACTAGTCATTCTGCAAGTCTTTGTACCAGTCATTCTGTAGGTCTTTGTACCAGTGATTTTGAAGGTCTTTGTACCAGTCATTCTGCAGGTCTTTGTACCAGTCATTCTCCAGGTCTGTGTACCCGTCATTCTGTAGGTCTTTGTACCAGTCATTCTGTAGGTTTTTGTACCAGTCATTTTGCAGGTCTTTGTACCAGTCATTCTGCAGGTCTTTGCACCAGTCATTCTGCAGGTCTTTGTACCAGTCATTCTGCAGGTCTTTGTACCAGTCATTCTGCGGGTCTTTGTACCAGTCATTCTGCAGTTCTATGTACCAGTCATTCTGCAGGTCTTTGTACTAGTCATTCTGCAGGTCTTTGTATCAGTCATTCTGCAGGTCTTTGTACCAGTCATTCTGCAGGTCTTTGTACCAGTCATTCTGCTGGTCTTTTTACCAGTCATTCTGCAGGTCTTTGTACCAGACATTCTGCAGGTCTTTGTACCAATCATTCTGCAGATCTTTGTACCAGTCATTCTGCAGGTCTTTGTACCAGTCATTCTGCAGGTCTTTGTACCAGTCATTCTGCTAGTCTTTGTACCAGTCATTCTGTAGGTCTTTGTACCAGTCATTCTGTAGGTCTTTGTACCAGTCATTCTCCAGGTCTGTGTACCAGTCATTCTGTAGGTCTTTGTACCAGTCATTCTGTAGGTCTTTTTACCAGTCATTCTGCAGGTCTTTGCACCAGTCATTCTGCAGGTCTTTGCACCAGTCATTCTGCAGGTCTTTGTACCAGTCATTCTGCAGGTCTTTGTACCAGTCATTCTGCGGGTCTTTGTACCAGTCATTCTGCAGGTCTTTGTACCAGTCATTCTGCAGGTTTTTGTACCAGTCATGCTGCAGGTCTTTGTACCAGTCATTCTGCAGGTGTTTGTACCAGTCATTCTGCAGATCTTTGTACCAATCATTCTGCAGATCATTGTACCAGTCATTCTGCAGGTTTTGTTCCACTCATTCTGCAGACTTTGTTCGTCATTCTGCAGGCTTTGTTGCAGTCATTCTGCAAGCTTTGTTCTAGTAATTCTACAGTTTTTGTACCAGTCATTCTGCAGAGTTTGTGCCAGTTGTCTAGACTAGAGGTGTACTGTCGTGACTGGCGATTTGATTTGCTAATATCCCAATTAAATCATTAATTAAATCATATATAGGAACCAATCATTCGGTCTCTAACTAAACAGGGATTTCGTCTATATAGACAAGGTCAGTTTAAACTACCGAGAGTAGTTGGTGTCCTCAGTTCTTCCTGAAGCTTCAGATATGATATGCTACCTTCCACATATAATTCGCAAACCTTACTTTAACTATATGCGCATACTGGCACTGATAATGGGAACTTATTGTGTTGGTCTGTGTTGATGTGGAACGTCAGAGAGAGTTTCAGGAATCTCGCGAGATACGGTTCGAGTCATTTGGTGGTACGACAGGTTTAGTGAGGGGGTAGAGCACCATCTCGTGTGAGCGTATGATTGACTGCCTCTCACCAGGTTAGGTTAGGTAAGGGTTGTCAGGACACAGGAAGCGTATTTCCTGACCCGGTCTTATTCATATGATGATTCGCCGCTGGAACTTTTGGTTATCTGGCCGAGACCTTCCACTTCCTAACCGGTCCTCCCCTTTAAAGATTATGGTTATGATTTACCTGTCACTGTGAGCCGTAGACCGACTCTCACTCTCAAAGACATGACATGACATGACTGAGACCAAAACATTTCTTGGGTTATCCTGAGTTATCCAGAGCTGAGAGGAAAACTTGCTTGCTGTCACTTCGAGCACCATTCCTTCAAGTGGGTAAGTCGGTGACTAGCTTGGTTGTTCCCCCTCTCCCCCACCCCCACCTCATCCATCCCCACCCAATACCCAGACTAGTACACTGGCCTAACCACAAAACACACTCCTTACACTGCTGTCTTTCCACCTTTCCTGTCTCCTTTTTCGGCAACTTCGCCGATTTAAAACAAGGCATTTTGACCATTCAGTAGCCCGTGCGGTTTTATAAAATCCGGCCGATATTTGCCTTGTGCCCCGCGTCCCCTTCACTCCCTTCATAAGTCAGCTGAAGTAGGATGCAGGATATACAGGAAGTTGTTTTCTTTTCAGCATATTATCTGTGTCAACTTTAATTTAGCTGGGCAACATGCCAAATATAAGAGTCAGACTTCGGGTCACTGGTGACCAGAAGTCCAAAAAGGAATTTTTAAACTGCATTCGTAATGTCACTGTTGCACCTGTGGATATATTCACAACCCACTCTGGTGCAGTACGACTGCTCTCCTCGGAAGAGGAGTTACTCCATCTACTAAAGAGAGACGTTCTAGACAAACTCACCAATGTGAGTATCACCTCCATGCCCCCTGACAACTTCCATGCACAGCGCTCTGTGTTTGTTGCACGCATCAACAGCATCATGCGTGAGTATAATGATGTTGAACTCGTGGAGGGGATCAATCAAGAAAACCTCAAGTTCAAGGTCCTCAAGGCATACAAGTTTGCCAAGAACTCTGCCAACCAACAATCGTTGAAACTCATCCTCGAGACACCTGACGAAGCCAAGCTCGTCTATCACCATGGCTTGAAATGCTTTGGCACAAAATGCACACCTGACCAAGTTAGTATGGAAAGGCTTGACAACATCACCCAGTGCTTCAAGTGCTATACATTCGGCCATAACTCGAACAAATGCACCAGCGAGAAAACCATCTGCAGTGTCTGCGCAGGAGAACATGTTCACAGGGAATGCCCCAACAGGAGCAAACCCAAGTGTGCACTCGGTGACGAGAAACACAATGCTGTCTCACCCAGCTGCCCCGTCAGGAAGTCGGAAGCCCAGAAAATCCTAGATAAGAAACTGGCGATTGCCAAAAAAAAATAAATTACAGAGTCACCTCCCATTGTGTCCCATGAATCCTTTCCCAAACTACCGAGCTCTGGCAGTACCCCTATTGCCACCTCTTGAAACAACAATGTCTGGACCCCACACCCCCTCCCATCCTCCCCACCCTAATCCCGGCTCACCTCAAGCAAAAGGTCCACCCTCCTACCCTGTCTCTCCATGGTCCATCCAAGAAGGGTAATGAAGCGCACGGCTTTCTTTATGCTGGCCAAAGACTTGGCAAGGGGCGATGACCAGCTCTGATGCACCCTCCTCAATGAGTTGTACGTAGCAAACGGAGGCTCAGCCATTATCATCTCTGACATAGTGAGCTCATTCATGAGTTCCCCCCCCCTCCCCAAGCACCCACACCTAACCAATCAACCCCAAGTAGGGAAGTTGCGACCCCTGCACTTGCACCAAATACTGCTGCACAACCCGCCTCCATTGAGGCTGACCCTAAGCACCATTCAGGTTCCACTGCTGCTCCGAGAGAGGCACCCACTGGGCATCCAGTCCAACTCCCCTTTGTACGTACAATTTCCACGTAGAGAACCCAATGTTTCCCATCACCGATGGGGACAGGAATGATGACCCAGTGTGCCTAGGGAATGAGGTATCCTACGTGTCAGACTTTGCAAAAGGCTTCGACAAGTGTGACCATGGCGTAATAGCGCACAAAATGCGTGCTAAAGGAATAACAGGAAAAGTTGGTAAATGTATCTATAATTTCCTCACAGACAGAACACAAAGAGCAGTAGTCAACAGAGTAAAGTCTGAGGCGGCTACGGTGAAAAGATCTGTTCCATAAGGCACAGTACTCGCTCCCATCTTGTTTCTCATCCTCATATCTGACATAGACAAGGATGTCAGCCACAGCACCGTGCCTTCCTTTGCAGATGACACCTGAATCTGCATGACAGTGTCTTCCATTGCAGACACTGCAAGGTTCCAGGCGGACATCAACCAAATCTTTCAATGGGTTGCAGAAAACAATATGAAGTTCAACGATGAGAAATTTCAATTACTCCAATATGGTAAACATGAGGAAATTAAAACTTCATCAGAGTACAAAACAAATTCTGGCCACAAAATAGAGCGAAAAACCAACGTCAAAGACCTGGGAGTGATCATGTCAGAGGATCTCACCTTCAAGGACCATAACACTGTATCAATCGCATCTGCTAGAAAAATGCCAGGATGGATAATGAGAACCTTCAAAACTAGGGATGCCAAGCCCATGATGACACTCTTCAAGTCGCTTGTTCTATCTAGGCTGGAATATTGCTGCACACTAACAGCACCTTTCAACGCAGGTGAAATTGCTGACCTAGAAAATGTACAGAGAACCTTCACGGCACACATAACTGAGGTAAAACACTTAAATTACTGGGAGCGCTTGAAGTTCCTGAACCTGTACTCCCTGGAACGCAGGCGGGAGAGATACATGATTATATACACCTGGAAAATCCTAGAGGAACTAGTACCGAACTTGCACACGAAAATCACTCACAACAAAAGCAAAAGACTCGGCAGACGATGCAACATCCCCCCAATGAAAAGCAGGGGTGTCACTAGCACGTTAAGAGACAATACAATAAGTGTCAGGGGCCCGAGACTGTTCAACTGCCTCCCAGCATACATAAGGGGGATTACCAATAGACCCCTGGCAGTCTTCAAGCAGGCACTGGACAAGCACCTAAAGTCGGTACCTGACCACCTGGCTGTGGCTCGTACGTTGGATTGCGTGCAGCCAGCAGTAACAGCCTGGTTGATCAGGCACTGATCAACCAGGAGGCCTGGTCACAGACCGGGCCGTGGGGGCGTTGACCCCCGGAACTCTCTCCAGGTAAACCCCAGGAAGACTAGTCCGACACGTCAGTGTCGGATGGTGAGAACCAACCACGCTTCTCTCAACGAACCACTCAGGACTACATCCCCCCTCCCCCCCAGTGAATCCAGAAAGATTGCGCACGCACATGAAGCACCTATAACTTCAGAAACCCACCCTCTATACGCAGCACCATCGCTAAACACAAAATAATGGGGATCACAATTTTGCAAATCAACATCCATCCACCGCTACCTACTCGAAACAGAACTATGCAACCACAATCCGGACATCATCCTTCTAAATGAAACAGCAGCCAGACCCGACCAACATATAAAACTACTTGGTTACTCAACACTCGAGAAATCCAGCGGACCCTTTAGTGGTGTGGCCATCCTAGTGAAGCAGGGACACAAATTCCGTAACATCCACGTCGACGAGGACAAGATCTTAGCAGTAGAACTGTCGACCTCATATGGACGGCTTATAGTGGGAACAGGTTAATTTCCTCCCAGACAGCCGTAAACAGAGTCCATCCCCTTACACCGGATTCTCAGTAGGAATGCCCCTACAGTCTTAGCAAGGGATTTCAACTCCCATCACTGTGGCGCCGCCTAATCACAAGGTGACCACATAGGGAAACAAATATTCAATATAATGACAGCAAGAAACCTATCGTTCCAAGGTCCATTCTCTAAATCATTCGTGGTCCCCCATCCAGGGACACCAGACGTAGTACTTACCAACAGGGATTGTGACCTATTCCACTGCAGTCTCTCCCCAGGCGGTAACGTCGATTCAGACCACATTCTTGTCATTATTAAGCTCCAATATACATCATTCTGCACACTCACCCACCCCAAACCCAACCTAAAAACACTAGGCTTTGACCCTTCAGGGACTACCCAGAAAACGACCATATTATTTCTCATGAGAACCAACCCTCCACTGCAATAGATGAGGCAATCAACTCCCTCCACGACAGAATCATTGAGGCCACACAGGCATACTGCGAACTAACAACTTCCAAGATCTACCAACAGTACAAACCAACCAGGGAAAGGACAGCAAGAATAATTATCAAGCTGAGTATAGTAGTCATTTCCACACAGGACAGCCCACACGGGAGGTACTACAAAGGATAAGAGAATTAATCACCCTAATCACCCAGCACAAAAGAGAAATATGGAAATATCTTGTGCCCCAAGATAACCAGTATAAGCACCGTGCAGAACAGTTCTGGAGTAAAATCCGTAGGACACTGGGGACCAAACACACAACTGCACAACTCCTTACACACTCCTTCACCGACGTAGACAGTGAGAAAGTGACTACCCTGCTCGAGGACCCACAAGACCTGATGGGAGAAGTGGAGGAGAAAATTCTCTCACACAACAACAGTAGAAGATTTAACAATAACCACTACCCGTGGGTCAACCAAAGGTGGGACGAAAAGTGGGAAGACTTCCACCTAATACCAACAATTGATACATTTTCTCTCGAAAACGAACGCCTTCTCACTAAACCAATTACCCTCAGGAAAATGACCCAAGTCATCAGCCGAGTGACAAATATGGCCCCCTGGCCCCTCACGCATAACAGCAAAACAATTAAAGTTCCTACCCCGCAACTGCAAGATGTTTCTGGTGAATGTCTTCAATGCTGTCTTGGCGTCTGGACACTTTCCAGTGGCATTTCAGACAGCAAGGATAATTTTTATCGCAAAACCCAGCAAGGGCACCCGGAAACCAGAGAACTACAGGCCTATCTCCCTACCCGAAGTCACGGGCAAAGTCTTCAAAAAAAATCATCTCCAACAGACTGAACTATTACGTGGAATTCAACCACCTCTTCACCGAAAACCAGTTTGGTTTCAGGTCCCACCACGGAACACAACATGTTATAAACATTATCTTTGATGCGGCGGACAGCCCGAGGAAACAAACCTGGCCCTAATTACTACCAGGGACGTACACAAAGCCTTCGACAGCCTGTGGCACGATGGACTCATATTCAAACTTGCAGACCTCCCAGACCACAACTGGACCTTTCTCAGGCTCATATACAACTTCTTAACAGGTAGAAGCATCATTCCCACCTTCCATGGTAAGGCAGCAACACTCTTCACACCAACAGCTGATGTGCCACAGGGCTCATGTCTCAGTCCCATACTCTTTAGTATATATGTAAACGACCTTCCACAACCTGAATTCAATGATACTATCATCACCCAATTCGCAGACGATGTTATCCATGTAGTTTCATCCACCCCTTTATCAGGCGCAAACAAGCACCGGAGAGTAACAGAGAAAACAAACGAGGAAATACGAAGAACAGCTTACTGGGAGAAAAAATAATCACAGCTAACCCAGATAAAATCCTCATCAGCACCATCGGTTCTTTCGCATCAACCATAGAAGACAAAGGGGGTTTATCTCCATCAAAGGCTCACATATCACTATCAGAAACCCAAACAAGATCCTGGGTTTGTGAGATCGACAGATTCCTTCACTCCACATCTCACATCAAAAAAGTGAACCTAGCAAAAGGCCGCCTCAGCCAACTATTCACATTCAAATAAACCGCCTGTCACGTCAAGAAGATGATGATCAGACCTTTGCTGGAATACCCTTGTGTACCCATGTCACTAACAACTAAATCAAACATGCTACAGCTTCAAAGAGTCCAGTACATGGCCCTCCGCTTTATCACCGGCACCAGATTTAGAGACAGAATTAGAATGGAAGACCTGCACATACAACAGGAAATCGCTGCAATTAATGTCAGCCTAGACAAACTAAAGAAAGAGACAACTAAATGACATGCAGGAACTCTATGTACCTGGCAGAGAAAACCCTCCATAACCAATGAACACCACCAACTACATCATCAGCACACCTCCCCAGAGAATCCAAAGAATGACCTTCCAACAAAGAGTCCGACGCTTCATTCACAAGGAGAATTTCCCTCGACCAAGGATCCTGAGTGACCTCCTCGAAGAAATAGAAGAATGGATACCACCAGAACCATTCTGTGTCCAACAACAAGGATAAATGCACCCCTAATTTGGGAGACCTACTTCTATCAATCAGCACCTTACAACTAACCTTATAACATCTGCAAACATCCTACGGCAGGGCACCACATCAGAAATTGCTTAGCCAACCAACTCCGGGTTAGCAACCAACCTTCATCGAACCCCCTGCAAATACCATCTGCAGCAGCAGCCTTACGACCGACCTCTTGCGCCAAAAAAAAGGCAATTGCAGATAGTATGCATCCTTCCAACTCAGTGGCATGCTGGTATACAGCTGGTATAACTGTGTGCAACTGATGGGCAGGAAGTATACCTATGTTATGAATTTAATGTATTCATGAATAACACAATATACACACACACACTTGTATAAATTGCGCGAAAGTGGTTAGGCCACTTACCTTTATAATCCTACCTTACCCACTACCCTCCTAACATGACTTAAGAAATCGTAATGACACGATTGCAAATAAACCATACCCCCGGCCGGGATTGAACCCGCGGTCATAGAGTCTCAAAACTCCAGCCCGTCGCGCTAACCACTAGACCAGCTAGCCACAATAAGATTCATCCAACTAGGTATATTTCTACACCATAGGAAAGTTAGCACAGGCACCTCTGTGACCACAAATGCAAGTTTTTACAGACGAATCTCCAGCTAGCGTGGCCGTGACGAACTCTAGCTCAAGTCCCTTCACTGCCGTCAACATGACTTAAGAAATCGTAATGACACGATTGCAAATAAACCATACCCCCGGCCGGGATTGAACCCGCGGTCATAGTCTCAAAACTCCAGCCCGTCGCGCTAACCACTAGACCAGCTAGCCACAATAAGATTCATCCAACTAGGTATATTTCTACACCATAGGAAAGTTAGCACAGGCACCTCTGTGACCACAAATGCAAGTTTTTACAGACGAATCTCCAGCTAGCGTGGCCGTGACGAACTCTAGCTCAAGTCCCTTCACTGCCGTCAACATGACTTAAGAAATCGTAATGACACGATTGCAAATAAACCATACCCCCGGCCGGGATTGAACCCGCGGTCATAGAGTCTCAAAACTCCAGCCCGTCGCGCTAACCACTAGACCAGCTAGCCACAATAAGATTCATCCAACTAGGTATATTTCTACACCATAGGAAAGTTAGCACAGGCACCTCTGTGACCACAAATGCAAGTTTTTACAGACGAATCTCCAGCTAGCGTGGCCGTGACGAACTCTAGCTCAAGTCCCTTCACTGCCGTCAACATGACTTAAGAAATCGTAATGACACGATTGCAAATAAACCATACCCCCGGCCGGGATTGAACCCGCGGTCATAGAGTCTCAAAACTCCAGCCCGTCGCGCTAACCACTAGACCAGCTAGCCACAATAAGATTCATCCAACTAGGTATATTTCTACACCATAGGAAAGTTAGCACAGGCACCTCTGTGACCACAAATGCAAGTTTTTACAGACGAATCTCCAGCTAGCGTGGCCGTGACGAACTCTAGCTCAAGTCCCTTCACTGCCGTCAACATGACTTAAGAAATCGTAATGACACGATTGCAAATAAACCATACCCCCGGCCGGGATTGAACCCGCGGTCATAGAGTCTCAAAACTCCAGCCCGTCGCGCTAACCACTAGACCAGCTAGCCACAATAAGATTCATCCAACTAGGTATATTTCTACACCATAGGAAAGTTAGCACAGGCACCTCTGTGACCACAAATGCAAGTTTTTACAGACGAATCTCCAGCTAGCGTGGCCGTGACGAACTCTAGCTCAAGTCCCTTCAATGCCGTCAACATGACTTAAGAAATCGTAATGACACGATTGCAAATAAACCATACCCCCGGCCGGGATTGAACCCGCGGTCATAGAGTCTCAAAACTCCAGCCCGTCGCGCTAACCACTAGACCAGCTAGCCACAATAAGATTCATCCAACTAGGTATATTTCTACACCATAGGAAAGTTAGCACAGGCACCTCTGTGACCACAAATGCAAGTTTTTACAGACGAATCTCCAGCTAGCGTGGCCGTGACGAACTCTAGCTCAAGTCCCTTCACTGCCGTCAACATGACTTAAGAAATCGTAATGACACGATTGCAAATAAACCATACCCCCGGCCGGGATTGAACCCGCGGTCATAGAGTCTCAAAACTCCAGCCCGTCGCGCTAACCACTAGACCAGCTAGCCACAATAAGATTCATCCAACTAGGTATATTTCTACACCATAGGAAAGTTAGCACAGGCACCTCTGTGACCACAAATGCAAGTTTTTACAGACGAATCTCCAGCTAGCGTGGCCGTGACGAACTCTAGCTCAAGTCCCTTCACTGCCGTCAACATGACTTAAGAAATCGTAATGACACGATTGCAAATAAACCATACCCCCGGCCGGGATTGAACCCGCGGTCATAGAGTCTCAAAACTCCAGCCCGTCGCGCTAACCACTAGACCAGCTAGCCACAATAAGATTCATCCAACTAGGTATATTTCTACACCATAGGAAAGTTAGCACAGGCACCTCTGTGACCACAAATGCAAGTTTTTACAGACGAATCTCCAGCTAGCGTGGCCGTGACGAACTCTAGCTCAAGTCCCTTCACTGCCGTCAACATGACTTAAGAAATCGTAATGACACGATTGCAAATAAACCATACCTAGTTGGATGAATCTTATTGTGGCTAGCTGGTCTAGTGGTTAGCGCGACGGGCTGGAGTTTTGAGACTCTATGACCGCGGGTTCAATCCCGGCCGGGGGTATGGTTTATTTGCAATCGTGTCATTACGATTTCTTAAGTCATGTTGACGGCAGTGAAGGGACTTGAGCTAGAGTTCGTCACGGCCACGCTAGCTGGAGATTCGTCTGTAAAAACTTGCATTTGTGGTCACAGAGGTGCCTGTGCTAACTTTCCTATGGTGTAGAAATATACCTAGTTGGATGAATCTTATTGTGGCTAGCTGGTCTAGTGGTTAGCGCGACGGGCTGGAGTTTTGAGACTCTATGACCGCGGGTTCAATCCCGGCCGGGGGTATGGTTTATTTGCAATCGTGTCATTACGATTTCTTAAGTCATGTTGACGGCAGTGAAGGGACTTGAGCTAGAGTTCGTCACGGCCACGCTAGCTGGAGATTCGTCTGTAAAAACTTGCATTTGTGGTCACAGAGGTGCCTGTGCTAACTTTCCTATGGTGTAGAAATATACCTAGTTGGATGAATCTTATTGTGGCTAGCTGGTCTAGTGGTTAGCGCGACGGGCTGGAGTTTTGAGACTCTATGACCGCGGGTTCAATCCCGGCCGGGGGTATGGTTTATTTGCAATCGTGTCATTACGATTTCTTAAGTCATGTTGACGGCAGTGAAGGGACTTGAGCTAGAGTTCGTCACGGCCACGCTAGCTGGAGATTCGTCTGTAAAAACTTGCATTTGTGGTCACAGAGGTGCCTGTGCTAACTTTCCTATGGTGTAGAAATATACCTAGTTGGATGAATCTTATTGTGGCTAGCTGGTCTAGTGGTTAGCGCGACGGGCTGGAGTTTTGAGACTCTATGACCGCGGGTTCAATCCCGGCCGGGGGTATGGTTTACCCTCCTAACCCTTTCCCATATTTCCATCCTTACCCATCCTTCTTCCTTCATCATCTTACCAAAGCTCTGGTCATATTTCATACCTCGTACCCTACTTTACAAGATTATTGACCATCTCGTCTATCCTAGACAATGAATTGGCACCCAGTTCTGTTTATTGATTAATAGTCAGAGATGAATCTATACCAAGTTTTCCTATGTCTGTTAAGAGACTACTACACCACAACAGCTTGAACTTGTCACTGAGGTGAGAGTGCTTCAGTGGTCCCTCTGACAGCAAGGAAGATGTCAGTTCGTTAATGAACAGTCATACTTGTCGAAGCACCTGATTTGGTTGCAATGGGTGAATAATGTGGGGGCAGATTTAGAACAAGTTATGACTCATCAAAGCTAGTGAGAATGTACACACTGAATTATTAACAACAGTTATGAGCTCTGGTATAAGTAAGTCTACATTCTTAAATGATAAACATCTTATGTTGTGTCTGGAAATCTTTACCTAAAAGTAAGTCACTACATAGTTTTGAAATTCCTGGGTTAGTAAAGGGATAAGTTTGGCTATTGAGCCTCAGGAGTTCACTAGAAAACCTATGGAATTACTATTTAAAGTGACTGATGCCACAGAAGTACTCTTACTTGATGAATAAACTATTGTACTGAATCTTCTAGCAGTACTTTCACTTAGGAAAATATAGAACCACACGAGTCAATCATTGCATCCAATTTGTTCGCAGTTACTGTTACTCCAGCAGCCGCAAGCGAGAGAGACTGGAAACGAAGCTGTGATTGCAAGAACAATGGGATTATACCATGTAGTAATAGTACTCACGCCCTTAAGCAAAATATTCTTGCTTCCTACAGTTATTGCTTGCAACTTCACGTGCTGTGCTAGGCACTTATTTCTGATAAATAGTATACCACAAAAAATAACTTTTTCGGTTTACAAGATAGGCAGTAACTACTGTACGGCCCTTATTAAGGTCTTCTTTCTTCACTTGATACTGCTTAGAAACATCTGGGGCAGTAATGTGCGTGCATGGAGATGAATAAGTATCATCACTACCCTGGGGTAGGCCCAGTGAATAGTCCTGATTGTATGTGCCCTGTAAGTGCACATACAATTAGATGAATGGTGAAGCATTACCACTGATGAACCCGTCACTGATAATTTCTTCACTCCACTGTTCTTCTATAACTACTGATTTCCTATTGAAAATCATCATATGGTTCACTAATTTGGTGCTGCCTTGTAGCCAAGAGGTGGATAGCAACGATTTCATTTAGTTTTCAAGTACTCACTCTGTGGCGTAAACATTGTGTCTATATTTGTTGAGCAGTCCTCATTAAACTCATACATTCTCTGCCTCACACTGTTCACTAGGGTTCTGTGTTGATCAGATTATCTCCACACACCTCGACAAAGTTTGTGAAGGGGACACATCGGTGCATTAACTCCTTGGATGCTGTAGGCGAGTTAGGATCTATATCAGATGTGCCACTCTCAGTACCTTCCCTATGATGGAGTTACCTTTATTCAAACTGTATTAAAATGAAACATTTGACCGCTGTTTCCCAAGCTTTAACACATTACAACAATTATCTAAAATAGTAAAAAGGTAACGTAATAATTGAAAGGAAGAAATCAAATTATAATAATCAGTGAAATGAACCTGTACTGAGACTTAGTATCCCAATAGTATCCTTGACTGACAAGTCCAGTACTACCCTCATCAAAATATCAGAAAATGCAAGTATGCAATGTGCAAGACTTGCAGTAATCCCTATGGATAAGTACAAAATGATATGGCATTATTTCTGTAAATAATTTTTATTAATACAGAAAATATTTTCATTCAGGACCGCAAGATACATTGGTTGGATATCACACATATAAAAAATTTTCTAGCTTGAAGCCTCATGAATATTCCCATATCTTCCACAGCTGTGCTGAAGTCCTCTACAAAAACTGGGGACTCAGAATTGTCAACACACATTAACCTCTGGCAGAATTAATGTGGCCAATTCAGGAGTGCCAAGTGCCTCACCTGACTCCACTGACCTCTGGTCACACCCTGAGTCACAGAAGCCTTGGCACTGTGCTCTCTTCTATCCACTTACCTACATTATACATCATTATACAGCTCATAAATTTATTTTAAATAACTAATTAACAATTCCATAATCATTTTCATTAACATTACCTGGAGTTTACCTGGAGAGAGTTCCGGGGGTCAACGCCCCCGGGGCCCAGTCTGTGACCAGGCCTCGGAAAAATCTATCCAGAATGTATATACTCTTCCAAAACAAAAAATAATTCACAATAATCAGTTAAGGACAACAATATTACTGATACCCCCACTAACAATATTACTGATACCCCCACTAACAATATTACTGATACCCCCACTAACAATATTACTGATACCCCCACTAACAATATTACTGATACCCCCACTAACAATATTACTGATACCCCCACTAACAATATTACTGATACCCCCACTAACAATATTACTGATACCCCCACTAACAATATTACTGATACCCCCACTAACAATATTACTGATACCCCCCTAACAATATTACTGATACCCCCACTAACAATATTACCGATACCCCCACTAACAATATTACTGATACCCCCACTAACAATATTACTGATACCCCCACTAACAATATTACCGATACCCCCACTAACAATATTACTGATACCCCCTAACAATATTACTGATACCCCCACTAACAATATTACTGATACCCCCAATAACAATATTACTGATACCCCCACTAACAATATTACTGATACCCCCACTAACAATATTACCGATACCCCCACTAACAATATTACTGATACCCCCACTAACAATATTACCGATACCCCCACTAACAATATTACTGATACCCCCACTAACAATATTACTGATACCCCCACTAACAATATTACCGATACCCCCACTAACAATATTACTGATACCCCCACTAACAATATTACTGATACCCCCACTAACAATATTACTGATACCCCCACTAACAATATTACCGATACCCCCACTAACAATATTACTGATACCCCCACTAACAATATTACTGATACCCCCACTAACAATATTACTGATACCCCCACTAACAATATTACTGATACCCCCACTAACAATATTACTGATACCCCCACTAACAATATTACTGATACCCCCACTAACAATATTACTGATACCCCCACTAACAATATTATTGATACCCCCACTAACAATATTACTGATACCCCCACTAACAATATTACTGATACCCCCACTAACAATATTACTGATACCCCCACTAACAATATTACTGATACCCCCACTAACAATATTACTGATACCCCCACTAACAATATTATTGATACCCCCACTAACAATATTACTGATACCCCCACTAACAATATTACTGATACCCCCACTAACAATATTACTGATACCCCACTAACAATATTACTGATACCCCCACTAGCAATATTACTGATACCCCCACTAACAATATTACTGATACCCCCACTAACAATATTACTGATACCCCCACTAACAATATTACTGATACCCCCACTAACAATATTACTGATACCCCCACTAACAATATTACTGATACCCCCACTAACAATATTACTGATACCCCCACTAACAATATTACTGATACCCCCACTAACAATATTACTGATACCCCCACTAACAATATTACTGATACCCCCACTAACAATATTACTGATACCCCCACTAACAATATTACTGATACCCCCACTAACAATATTACTGATACCCCCACTAACAATATTACTGATACCCCCACTAACAATATTACTGATACCCCCACTAACAATATTACTGATACCCCCACTAACAATATTACTGATACCCCCACTAACAATATTACTGATACCCCCACTAACAATATTACTGATACCCCCACTAACAATATTACTGATACCCCCCACTAACAAACAATATTACTGATACCCCCACTAACAATATTACTGATACCCCCACTAACAATATTACTGATACCCCCACTAACAATATTACTGATACCCCCACTAACAATATTACTGATACCCCCACTAACAATATTACTGATACCCCCACTAACAATATTACTGATACCCCCACTAACCAACAATATAACTGATTTGTAGATGAATGGTTCAGAGAACTGACATGTTGATAAATTAGACACATGTGCAACTCTTGGGTATCTTTATTGAGGAAACGTTTCGCCACACAGTGGCTTCATCAGTCCATACATAGGAGAAAATTGAAGAACAGGAGGAGAATGAGGTAACCAGTCCCTCAACCTTGAGTCGATGTGTTCAGTCCATCAATCTTGAGTAGAATACTCAATTCTACTCCAACTAACAAACAATATAACTGATACCCCCACTAACCAACAATATTACTGATACCCCCACTAACAAACAATATTACTGATACCCCCACTAACCAACAATATTACTGATACCCCCACTAACCAACAATATAACGGATACCCCCACTAACCAACAATATTACTGATACCCCCACTAACAAACAATATTACTGATTCCCCCACTAACCAACAATATTACTGATACCCCCACTAACCAACAATAGTTCTGATACCCCCACTAACCAGCAATATTACTGATACCCCCACTAACCAACAATATTACCGATACCCCCACTAACCAACAATATTACTGATACCCCCACTAACCAACAATATAACTGATACCCCCACTAACCAACAATATTACTGATACCCCCACTAACAAACAATATTACTGATACCCCCACTAACCAACAATATTACTGATACCCCCACTAACCAACAATATAACTGATACCCACACTAACCAACAATATTACTGATACCCCCACTAACAAACAATATTACTGATGCCCCCACTAACCAACAATATTACTGATACCTCCACTAACCAACAATATTACTGATACCCCCACTAACCAACAATATTACTGATACCCCCACTAACCAACAATATAACTATACCCCCACTAACCAACAATATTACTGATACCCCCACTAACAAACAATATTACCGATACCCCCACTAACCAACAATATTACCGATACCCCCACTAACCAGCAATATTACCGATACCCCCACTAACAAACAATATTACTGATACTCCCACTAACCAACAATATTACTGATACCCCCACTAACAAACAATATTACTGATACCCCCACTAACCAACAATATTACTGATACCCCCACTAACCAACAATATTACTGATGCCCCCACTAACCAACAATATTACTGATACCCCCACTAACAAACAATATTACTGATACCTCCACTAACAAACAATATTACTGATACCCCCACTAACCAACAATATTACTGATACCCCCACTAACCAACAATATTACTGATACCCCCACTAACAAACAATATTACTGATACCCCCACTAACAAACAATATTACTGGTACCCCCACTAACCAACAATATTACTGATACCCACACTAACCAACAATATAACTGATATCCCCACTAACAAACAATATTACTGATACCCCCACTAACCAACAATATTACTGATACCCCCACTAACCAACAATATTACTGATACCCCCACTGATCAACAACATTACTGATACCCCCACTAACCAACAATATTACTGATACCCCCACTAACCAACAATATTACTGATACCCCCACTAACCAACAATATTACTGATACCCCCACTAACCAACAATATTACTGATACCCCCACTAACCAACAATATTACTGATACCCCCACTAACCAACAATATTACTGATACCCCCACTAACAAACAATATTACTGATACCCCCACTAACCAACAATATTACTGATTCCTCCACTAACCAACAATATTACTGATACCCCCACTAACCAACAATATTACTGACACCCCCACTAACAAACAATATTACTGATACCCCCACTAATCAACAATATAACTGATACCCCCACTAACCAACAATATAACTGATACTCCCACTAACCAACAATATAACTGATACCCCCACTAACCAACAATATTACTGATACCACCACTAACCAACAATATAACTGATACCCCCACTAACCAACAATATAACTGATACCCCCACTAACCAACAATATTACTGATACCCCCACTAACCAACAATATTACTGATACCCCCACTAACCAACAATATTACTGATACCCCCACTAACCAACAATATAACTGATACCCCCACTAACCAACAATATTACTGATACCCCCACTAACAAACAATATTACTGATACCCCCACTAACCAATAATATTACTGATTCCTCCACTAACCAACAATATTACTGATACCCCCACTAACCAACAATATTACTGACACCCCCACTAACAAACAATATTACTGATACCCCCACTAATCAACAATATAACTGATACCCCCACTAACCAACAATATAACTGATACTCCCACTATCCAACAATATAACTGATACCCCCACTAACCAACAATATTACTGATACCACCACTAACCAACAATATAACTGATACCCCCACTAACCAACAATATAACTGATACCCCCACTAACCAACAATATTACTGATACCCCCACTAACCAACAATATTACTGATACCCCCACTAACCAACAATATTACTGATACCCCCACTAACAATATTACTGATACCCCCACTAACAATATTACTGATACCCCCACTAACAATATTACTGATACCCCCACTAACAATATTACTGATACCCCCACTAACAATATTACTGATACCCCCAATAACAATATTACTGATACCCCCACTAACAATATTACTGATACCCCCACTAACAATATTACCGATACCCCCACTAACAATATTACTGATACCCCCACTAACAATATTACCGATACCCCCACTAACAATATTACTGATACCCCCACTAACAATATTACTGATACCCCCACTAACAATATTACCGATACCCCCACTAACAATATTACTGATACCCCCACTAACAATATTACTGATACCCCCACTAACAATATTACTGATACCCCCACTAACAATATTACCGATACCCCCACTAACAATATTACTGATACCCCCACTAACAATATTACTGATACCCCCACTAACAATATTACTGATACCCCCACTAACAATATTACTGATACCCCCACTAACAATATTACTGATACCCCCACTAACAATATTACTGATACCCCCACTAACAATATTACTGATACCCCCACTAACTGAGACCCCCACTAACAATATTACTGATACCCCCACTAACAATATTACTGATACCCCCACTAACAATATTACTGATACCCCCACTAACAATATTACTGATACCCCCACTAACAATATTACTGATACCCCCACTAACAATATTACTGATACCCCCACTAACAATATTACTGATACCCCCACTAACAATATTATTGATACCCCCACTAACAATATTACTGATACCCCCACTAACAATATTACTGATACCCCCACTAACAATATTACTGATACCCCACTAACAATATTACTGATACCCCCACTAGCAATATTACTGATACCCCCACTAACAATATTACTGATACCCCCACTAACAATATTACTGATACCCCCACTAACAATATTACTGATACCCCCACTAACAATATTACTGATACCCCCACTAACAATATTACTGATACCCCCACTAACAATATTACTGATACCCCCACTAACAATATTACTGATACCCCCACTAACAATATTACTGATACCCCCACTAACAATATTACTGATACCCCCACTAACAATATTACTGATACCCCCACTAACAATATTACTGATACCCCCACTAACAATATTACTGATACCCCCACTAACAATATTACTGATACCCCCACTAACAATATTACTGATACCCCCACTAACAATATTACTGATACCCCCACTAACAATATTACTGATACCCCCACTAACAATATTACTGATACCCCCACTAACAATATTACTGATACCCCCACTAACAATATTACTGATACCCCCCACTAACAAACAATATTACTGATACCCCCACTAACAATATTACTGATACCCCCACTAACAATATTACTGATACCCCCACTAACAATATTACTGATACCCCCACTAACAATATTACTGATACCCCCACTAACAATATTACTGATACCCCCACTAACAATATTACTGATACCCCCACTAACCAACAATATAACTGATTTGTAGATGAATGGTTCAGAGAACTGACATGTTGATAAATTAGACACATGTGCAACTCTTGGGTATCTTTATTGAGGAAACGTTTCGCCACACAGTGGCTTCATCAGTCCATACATAGGAGAAAATTGAAGAACAGGAGGAGAATGAGGTAACCAGTCCCTCAACCTTGAGTCGATGTGTTCAGTCCATCAATCTTGAGTAGAATACTCAATTCTACTCCAACTAACAAACAATATAACTGATACCCCCACTAACCAACAATATTACTGATACCCCCACTAACAAACAATATTACTGATACCCCCACTAACCAACAATATTACTGATACCCCCACTAACCAACAATATAACGGATACCCCCACTAACCAACAATATTACTGATACCCCCACTAACAAACAATATTACTGATTCCCCCACTAACCAACAATATTACTGATACCCCCACTAACCAACAATAGTTCTGATACCCCCACTAACCAGCAATATTACTGATACCCCCACTAACCAACAATATTACCGATACCCCCACTAACCAACAATATTACTGATACCCCCACTAACCAACAATATAACTGATACCCCCACTAACCAACAATATTACTGATACCCCCACTAACAAACAATATTACTGATACCCCCACTAACCAACAATATTACTGATACCCCCACTAACCAACAATATAACTGATACCCACACTAACCAACAATATTACTGATACCCCCACTAACAAACAATATTACTGATGCCCCCACTAACCAACAATATTACTGATACCTCCACTAACCAACAATATTACCGATACCCCCACTAACCAACAATATTACTGATACCCCCACTAACCAACAATATAACTATACCCCCACTAACCAACAATATTACTGATACCCCCACTAACAAACAATATTACCGATACCCCCACTAACCAACAATATTACCGATACCCCCACTAACCAGCAATATTACCGATACCCCCACTAACAAACAATATTACTGATACTCCCACTAACCAACAATATTACTGATACCCCCACTAACAAACAATATTACTGATACCCCCACTAACCAACAATATTACTGATACCCCCACTAACCAACAATATTACTGATGCCCCCACTAACCAACAATATTACTGATACCCCCACTAACAAACAATATTACTGATACCTCCACTAACAAACAATATTACTGATACCCCCACTAACCAACAATATTACTGATACCCCCACTAACCAACAATATTACTGATACCCCCACTAACAAACAATATTACTGATACCCCCACTAACAAACAATATTACTGGTACCCCCACTAACCAACAATATTACTGATACCCACACTAACCAACAATATAACTGATATCCCCACTAACAAACAATATTACTGATACCCCCACTAACCAACAGTATTACTGATACCCCCACTAACCAACAATATTACTGATACCCCCACTGATCAACAACATTACTGATACCCCCACTAACCAACAATATTACTGATACCCCCACTAACCAACAATATTACTGATACCCCCACTAACCAACAATATTACTGATACCCCCACTAACCAACAATATTACTGATACCCCCACTAACCAACAATATTACTGATACCCCCACTAACCAACAATATTACTGATACCCCCACTAACAAACAATATTACTGATACCCCCACTAACCAACAATATTACTGATTCCTCCACTAACCAACAATATTACTGATACCCCCACTAACCAACAATATTACTGACACCCCCACTAATAAACAATATTACTGATACCCCCACTAATCAACAATATAACTGATACCCCCACTAACCAACAATATAACTGATACTCCCACTAACCAACAATATAACTGATACCCCCACTAACCAACAATATTACTGATACCACCACTAACCAACAATATAACTGATACCCCCACTAACCAACAATATAACTGATACCCCCACTAACCAACAATATTACTGATACCCCCACTAACCAACAATATTACTGATACCCCCACTAACCAACAATATTACTGATACCCCCACTAACCAACAATATAACTGATACCCCCACTAACCAACAATATTACTGATACCCCCACTAACAAACAATATTACTGATACCCCCACTAACCAATAATATTACTGATTCCTCCACTAACCAACAATATTACTGATACCCCCACTAACCAACAATATTACTGACACCCCCACTAACAATATTACTGATACCCCCACTAATCAACAATATACTGATACTAACCCAATATAACTGATACTCCCACTATCCAACAATATAACTGATACCCCCACTAACCAACAATATTACTGATACCACCACTAACCAACCCCACTAACCAACAATATAACTGATACCCCCACTAACCAACAATATTACTGATACCCCCACTAACCAACAATATTACTGATACCCCCACTAACCAACAATATTACTGATACCCCCACTAACCAACAATATTACTGATACCCCCACTAACAATATTACTAACCAACAATATTACTGATACCCCCACTAACCAACAATATTACTGATACCCCCACTAACCAACAATATTACTGATACCCCCACTAACCAACAATATTACTGATACCCCCACTAACAATATTACTGATACCCCCACTAACAATATTACTGATACCCCCCTAACAATATTACTGATACCCCCACTAACAATATTACTGATACCCCCACTAACCCCCAACAATATTACTGATACCCCCACTAACAATATTACTGATACCCCCACTAACAATATTACTGATACCCCCACTAACAATATTACTGATACCCCCACTAACAATATTACTGATACCCCCACTAACAATATTACTGATACCCCCACTAACAATATTACTGATACCCCCACTAACAATATTACTGATACCCCCACTAACAATATTACTGATACCCCCACTAACAATATTACTGATACCCCCACTACCGATACCAACAATATTACTGATACCCCACTAACTAACAATATTACTGATACCCCCTAACAATATTACCGAACCAACAATATTACTGATACCCCCACTAACAATATTACTGATACCCCCACACTAACAATATTACTGATACCCCCACTAACCAACAATATTACTGATACCCCCACTAACAATATTACTGATACCCCCCTAACTAACAATATTACTGATACCCCCACTAACAATATTACTGATACCCCCACTAACAATATTACTGATACCCCCACTAACAATATTACTGATACCCCCACTAACAATATTACTGATACCCCCACTAACAATATTACTGATACCCCCACTAACAATATTACTGATACCCCCACTAACAATATTACTGATACCCCCACTAACAATATTACTGATACCCCACTAACTAACAATATTACTGATACCCCCACTAACAATATTACTGATACCCCCACTAACCAACAATATTACTGATACCCCCACTAACAATATTACTGATACCCCCACTAACAATATTACTGATACCCCCACTAACAATATTACAGATACCCCCACTAACAATATTACTGATACCCCCACTAACAATATTACTGATACCCCCACCAACAATATTACTGATACCCTAACTAACAATATTACTGATACCCCCACGAACCAACAATATTACTGATACCCCCACTAACAATATTACTGATACCCCCACTAACAATATTACTGATACCCCCACTAACAATATTACCGATACCCCCACTAACCAACAATATTACTGATACCCCCACTAACAATATTACTGATACCCCCACTAACCAACAATATTACTGATACCCCCACTAACAATATTACTGATACCCCCACTAACAATATTACTGATACCCCCACTAACTAACAATATTACTGATACCCCCACTAACAATATTACTGATACCCCCACTAACAATATTACTGATACCGCCACTAACAATATTACTGATACCCCCACTAACCAACAATATTACTGATACCCCCACTAACCAACAATATTACTGATACCCCCACTAACAAACAATATTACTGATACCCCCACTAACCAACAATATTACTGATACCCCCACTAACCAACAATATTACTGATACCCCCACTAACCAACAATATTACTGATACCCCCACTAACAATATTACTGATACCCCCACTAACCAACAATATTACTGATACCCCCACTAACCAACAATATTACTGATACCCCCACTAACCAACAATATTACTGATACCCCCACTAACCAACAATATTACTGATACCCCCACTAACCAACAATATAACTGATACCCCCACTAACCAACAATATAACTGATACTCCCACTAACCAACAATATAACTGATACCCCCACTAACCAACAATATTACTGATACCCCCACTAACCAACAATATAACTGATACCCCCACTAACCAACAATATAACTGATACCCCCACTAACCAACAATATTACTGATACCCCCACTAACCAACAATATTACTGATACCCCCACTAACCAACAATATTACTGATACCCCCACTAACCAACAATATTACTGATACCCCCACTAACCAACAATATTACTGATACCCCCACTAACCAACAATATTACTGATACCCCCACTAACCAACAATATTACTGATACCCCCACTAACCAACAATATTACTGATACCCCCACTAACCAACAATATTACTGATACCCCCACTAACCAACAATATTACTGATACCCCCACTAACCAACAATATTACTGATACCCCCACTAACCAACAATATAACTGATACCCCCACTAACCAACAATATTACTGATACCCCAACTAACCAACAATATTACTGATTCCTCCAATAACCAACAATATTACTGATACCCCCACTAACCAACAATATTACTGATTCCCCCACTAACCAACAATATAACTGATACCCCCACTAACCAACAATATTACTGATACCCCCACTAACCAACAATATAACTGATACCCCCACTAACCAACAATATTACTGATACCCCCACTAACCAACAATATTAACTGATACCCCCACTAACCAACAATATTACTGATACACTAACCAACACTGAACTAACCAACAATATTACTGATACCCCCTAACTACTGATACCCCCACTACACAACAATATTAATGATACCCCCACTAACCAACAATATTACTGATACCCCCACTAACCAACAATATTACTGATACCCCCACTAACCAACAATATTACTGATACCCCCACTAACCAACAATATTACTGATACCCCCACTAACCAACAATATTACTGATACCCCCACTAACCAACAATATTACTGATACCCCCACTAACCAACAATATTACTGATACCCCCACTAACCAACAATATTACTGATACCCCCACTAACCAACAATATTACTGATACCCCCACTAACCAACAATATTACTGATACCCCCACTAACCAACAATATTACTGATACCCCCACTAACCAACAATATTACTGATACCCCCACTAACCAACAATATTACTGATACCCCCACTAACCAACAATATTACTGATACCCCCACTAACAACAATATTACTGATACCCCCACTAACCAACAATATTACTGATACCCCCACTAACCAACAATATTACTGATACCCCCACTAACCAACAATATTACTGATACCCCCACTAACCAACAATAATACTGATACCCCCACTAACCAACAATATTACTGATACCCCCACTAACCAACAATATTACTGATACCCCCACTAACCAACAATATTACTGATACCCCCACTAACCAACAATATTACTGATACCCCCACTAACCAACAATATTACTGATACCCCCACTAACCAACAATATTACTGATACCCCCACTAACCAACAATATTACTGATACCCCCACTAACCAACAATATTACTGATACCCCCACTAACCAACAATATTACTGATACCCCCACTAACCAACAATATTACTGATACCCCACTAACAAACAATATTACTGATACCCCCACTAACCAACAATATTACTGATACCCCCACTAACCAACAATATTACTGATACCCCCACTAACCAACAATATTACTGATACCCCCACTAACCAACAGTATTACTGATACCCCCACTAACCAACAATATTACTGATACCCCCACTAACCAACAATATTACTGATACCCCCACTAACCAACAATATTACTGATACCCCCACTAACCAACAATATTACTGATACCCCCACTAACCAACAATATTACTGATACCCCCACTAACCAACAATCTTACTGATACCCCCACTAACCAACAATATTACTGATACCCCCACTAACCCACAATATTACTGATACCCCCACTAACCAACAATATTACTGATACCCCCACTAACCAACAATATTACTGATACCCCCACTAACCAACAATATTACTGATACCCCCACTAACCAACAATATTACTGATACCCCCACTAACCAACAATATTACTGATACCCCCACTAACAAACAATATTACTGATACCCCCACTAACCAACAATATTACTGATACCACCACTAACCAACAATATTACTGATACCCCCACTAACCAACAATATTACTGATACCCCCACTAACCAACAATATTACTGATACCACCACTAACAATATTACAACAATATTACTGATACCCCCACTAACCAAACAATATTACTGATACCCCCACTAACCAACAATATTACTGATACCCCCACTAACCAACAATATTACTGATACCCCCACCAACAATATTACTGATACCCCCACTAACCAACAATATTACTGATACCCCCACTAACCAACAATATTACTGATACCCCCACTAACCAACAATATTACTGATACCCCCACTAACCAACAATATTACTGATACCCCCACTAACCAACAATATTACTGATACCCCCACTAACCAACAATATTACTGATACCCCCACTAACCAACAATATTACTGATACCCCCACTAACCAACAATATTACTGATACCCCCACTAACCAACAATATTACTGATACCCCCACTAACCAACAATATTACTGATACCCCCACTAACCAACAATATTACTGATACCCCCACTAACCAACAATATTACTGATACACCCCCCACTAACCAACAATATTACTTATACCCCCACTAACCAACAATATTACTGATACCCCCACTAACCAACAATATTACTGATCCCCCCACTAACCAACAATATTACTGATACCCCCACTAACAAACAATATTACTGATACCCCCACTAACCAACAATATTACTGATACCCCCACTAACCAACAATATTACTGATACCCCCACGAACCAACAATATTACAGATACCCCCACTAACCAACAATATTACTGATACCCCCACTAACCAACAATATTACTGATACCCCCACTAACCAACAATATTACTGATACCCCCACTAACCAACAATATTACTGATACCCCCACTAACCAACAATATTACTGATACCCCCACTAACCAACAATATTACTGATACCCCTACTAACCAACAATATTACTGATACCCCCACTAACCAACAATATACTGATACCCCCACCCAACAATATTACTGATACACTAACCAACAATATTACTGATACCCCCACTAACCAACAATATTACTGATACTAACCCCACTAACCTAACCAACAATATTACTGATACCCCCACTAACCAACAATATAACTGATACCCCCACTAACCAACAATATTACTTATACTCCCACTAACCAACAATATTACTGATACCCCCACTAACCAACAATATTACTGATACCCCCACTAACCAACAATATTACTGATACCCCCACTAACCAACAATATTACTGATACCCCCACTAACCAACAATATTACTGATACCCCCACTAACCCAATATTACTGATACTAACCAACAATATTACTGATACCCCCACTAACCAACAATATTACTGATACCCCCACTAACCAACAATATTACTGATACCCCCACTAACCAACAATATTACTGATACCCCCACTAACAACAACTGATAATATATTACTGATACCCCCACTAACCAACAATATTACTGATACCCCCACTAACCAACAATATTACTGATACCCCCACTAACCAACAATATTACTGATACCCCCACTAACCAACAATATTACTGATACCCCCACTAACCAACAATATTACTGTTACCCCCACTAACCAACAATATTACTGATACCCCGACTAAACAACAATAGTACTGATACCCCCACTAACCAACAATATTACTGATACCCCCACTAACCAACAATATTACTGATACCCCCACTAACCAACAATATTACTGATACCCCCACTAACCAACAATATTACTGATACCCCTACTAACCAACAACTGATACCCCCACTAACCAACAATATTACTGATACCCCCACTAACCAACAATATTACTGATACCCCCACTAACCAACAATATTACTGATACCCCCACTAACCAACAATATTACTGATACCCCCACTAACCAACAATATTACTGATACCCCCACTAACCAACAATATTACTGATACCCCGACTAACCAACAATATTACTGATACCCCCACTAACCAACAATATTACTGATACCCCCACTAACCAACAATATTACTGATACCCCCACTAACCAACAATATTACTGATACCCCCACTAACCAACAATATTACTGATACCCCCACTAACCAACAATATTACTGATACCCCCACTAACCAACAATATTACTGATACCCCCACAAACCAACAATATTACTGATACCCCCCCCACTAACCCCCAATAACAAACAATATACCCCCACTAACCAACAATATTACTGATACCCCCACTAACCAACAATATTACTGATACCCCCACTAACCAAATATTACTGGTACCCCCACTAACAAACCATATTAGTGATACCTCCACTAACCAACAATATTACTGATACCCCCACTAACCAACAATATTACTGATACCCCCACTAACCAACAATATTACTGATACCCCCACTAACAAACAATATTACTGATACCCCCACTAACCAACAATATAACTGATACCCCCACTAACCAACAATATAACTGATACCCCCACTAACCAACAATATTACTGATACCCCCACTAACCAACAATATTACTGATACCCCCACTAACCAACAATATAACTGATACCCCCACTAACCAACAATATAACTGATACCCCAACTAACTAACAATATTACTGATACCCCCACTAACCAACAATATTACTTATACCCCCACTAACCAACAATATTACTGATACCCCCACTAACCAACAATATTACTGATACCCCCACTAACCAACAATATTACTGATACCCCCACTAACCAACAATATTACTGATACCCCCACTAACCAACAATATAACTGATACCCCCACTTACCAACAATATAACTGATACCCCCACTAACCAACAATATTACTGATGCCCCCACTAACAAACAATATTACTGATACCCCCACTAACCAACAATATTACTGATACCCCCACTAACCAGGAATATTACTGATACCCCCACTAACCAACAATATAACTGATACCTCCACTAACCAACAATATTACTGATACCCTCACTAACCAACAATATAACTGATACCCCCACTAACCAACAATATTACTGATACCCCCACTAACCAACAATATAACTGATACCCCCACTAACCAACAATATAACTGATACCCCCACTAACCAACAATATTACTGATGCCTCCACTAACCAACAATATTACTGATACCCCCACTAACCAACAATACTGATACCCCCACTAACCAACAATATAACTGATACCCCCACTAACCAACAATATAACTGATACCCCCACTAACCAACAATATAACTGATACCCCCACTAACCAACAATATTACTGATACCCCCACTAACCAACAATATTACTGATGCCCCCACTAACCATCAATATTACTGATACCCCCACTAACCAACAATATTACTGATACCCCCACTAACCAACAATATTACTGATACCCCCACTAACCAACAATATTACTGATACCTCCACTAACCAACAATATTACTGATACCCCCACTAACCAACAATACTGATACCCCCACTAACCAACAATATAACTGATACCCCCACTAACCAACAATATAACTGATACCCCCACTAACCAACAATATAACTGATACCCCCACTAAACAACAATATTACTGATACCCATACTAACCAACAATATTACTGATATCCCCAATAACCAACAATATTACTGATACCCCCACTAACCAGCAATATTACTGATACCCACACTAACCAACAATATAACTGATACCCCCACTAACCAACAATATAACTGATACCCCCACTAACCAACAATATTACTGATACCCCCACTAACCAACAATATTACTGATACCCCCACTAACCAACAATATAACTGATACCCCCACTAACCAACAATATTACTGATACCCCCACTAACAAACAATATTACCGATACCCCCACTAACGAACAATATTACCGATACCCCCACTAACCAGCAATATTACCAATACCCCCACTAACAAACAATATTACTGATACTCCCACTAACCAACAATATTACTGATACCCCCACTAACAAACAATATTACTGATACCCCCACTAACCAACAATATTACTGATACCCCCACTAACCAACAATATTACTGATGCCCCCACTAACCAACAATATTACTGATACCCCCACTAACAAACAATATTACTGATACCCCCACTAACAAACAATATTACTGATACCCCCACTAACCAACAATATTACTAATACCCCCACTAACCAACAATATTACTGATACCCCCACTAACAAAAATTATTACTGATACCCCCACTAACCAACAATATTACTGGTACCCCCACTAACCAACAATATTACTGATGCCCCCACTAACCAACAATATAACTGATATCCCCGCTAACAAGCAATATTACTGATACCCCCACTAACCAACAATATTACTGATACCCCCACTAAACAACAATATTACTGATACCCTAACTGATCAACAACATTACTGATACCCCCACTAACCAACAATATTACTGATACCCCCACTAACCAACAATATTACTGATACCCCCACTAACCAACAATATTACTGATACCCCCACTAACCAACAATATTACTGATACCCCCACTAACCAACAATATTACTGATACCCCCACTAACCAACAATATTACTGATACCCCCACTAACAAACAATATTACTGATACCCCCACTAACCAACAATATTACTGATTCCTCCTCTAACCAACAATATTACTGATACCCCCACTAACCAACAATATTACTGATACCCCCACTAACAAACAATATTACTGATACCCCCACTAATCAACAATATAACTGATACCCCCACTAACCAACAATATAACTGATACTCCCACTAACCAACAATATAACTGATACCCCCACTAACCAACAATATTACTGATACCACCACTAACCAACAATATAACTGATACCCCCACTAACCAACAATATAACTGATACCCCCACTAACCAACAATATTACTGATACCCCCACTAACCAACAATATTACTGATACCCCCACTAACCAACAATATTACTGATACCCCCACTAACCAACAATATAACTGATACCCCCACTAACCAACAATATTACTGATACCCCCACTAACAAACAATATTACTGATACCCCCACTAACCAACAATATTACTGATTCCTCCAATAACCAACAATATTACTGATACCCCCACTAACCAACAATATTACTGATTCCCCCACTAACCAACAATATTACTGATACCCCCACTAACCAACAATATTACTGATACCCCCACTAACAAACAATATTACTGATACCCCCACTAACCAACAATATTACTGATTCCTCCACTAACCAACAATATTACTGATACCCCCACTAACCAACAATATTACTGATACCCCCACTAACAAACAATATTACTGATACCCCCACTAATCAACAATATAACTGATACCCCCACTAACCAACAATATAACTGATACTCCCACTAACCAACAATATAACTGATACCCCCACTAACCAACAATATTACCGATACCCCCACTAACGAACAATATTACTGATACTCCCACTAACCAACAATATTACTGATACCCCCACTAACAAACAATATTACTGATACCCCCACTAACCAACAATATTACTGATACCCCCACTAACCAACAATATTACTGATACCCCCACTAACCAACAATATTACTGATACCCCCAATAACAAACAATATTACTGATACCCCCACTAACAAACAATATTACTGATACCCCCACTAACCAACAATATTACTGATACCCCCACTAACCAACAATATTACTGATACCCCCAATAACAAACAATATTACTGATACCACCACTAACCAACAATATTACTGATACCCCCACTAACCAACAATATTACTGATACCCCCACTAACCAACAATATTACTGATACCCCCACTAACCAACAATATTACTGATACCCCCACTAACCAACAATATTACTGATACCCCCAATAACCAACAATATTACTGATACCCCTACTAACCAACAATATTACTGATGCCCCCACTAACCAACAATATTACTGATACCCCCACTAACAAACAATATTACTGATACCCCCACTAACCAACAATATTACTGATACCTCCACTAACCAACAATATTACTGATACCCCCACTAACCAACAATATTACTGATACCCCCACTAACAAACAATATTACTGATACCCCCACTAACCAACAATATAACTGATACCCCTACTAACCAACAATATAACTGATACTCCCACTAACCAACAATATAACTGATACCCCCACTAACCTACAATATTACTGATACCCCCACTAACCAACAATATAACTGATACCCCCACTAACCAACAATATAACTGATACCCCCACTAACCAACAATATTACTGATACCCCCACTAACCAACAATATTACTGATACCCCCACTAACCAACAATATTACTGATACCCCCACTAACCAACAATATAACTGATACCCCCACTAACCAACAATATAACTGATACCCCAACTAACTAACAATATTACTGATACCCCCACTAACCAACAATATTACTTATACTCCCACTAACCAACAATATTACTGATACCCCCACTAACCAACAATATTACTGATACCCCCACTAACCAACAATATTACTGATACCCCCACTAACCAACAATATTACTGATACCCCCACTAACCAACAGTATTACTGATACCCCCACTAACCAGCAATATTACTGATACCCCCACTAACCAACAATATTACTGATACCCCCACTAACCAACAATATAACTGATACCCCCACTTACCAACAATATAACTGATACCCCCACTAACCAACAATATTACTGATGCCCCCACTAACAAACAATATTACTGATACCCCCACTAACCAACAATATTACTGATACCCCCACTAACCTGGAATATT
Organism: Cherax quadricarinatus; assembly: GCF_038502225.1. Taxonomy (NCBI): domain Eukaryota; kingdom Metazoa; phylum Arthropoda; class Malacostraca; order Decapoda; family Parastacidae; genus Cherax; species Cherax quadricarinatus. The sequence goes on along the minus strand of NC_091356.1, from coordinate 17,178,919 downwards.
ACTGATACCCCCACTAACCAACAATATAACTGATACCCCCACTAACCAACAATATTACTGATACCCTCACTAACCAACAATATAACTGATACCCCCACTAACCAGCAATATTACTGATACCCCCACTAACCAACATTATAACTGATACCCCCACTAACCAACAATATAACTGATACCCCCACTAACCAACAATATTACTGATACCTCCACTAACCAACAATATTACTGATACCCCCACTAACCAACAATACTGATACCCCCACTAACCAACAATGTTACTGATACCCCCACTAACCAACAATATAACTGATACCCCCACTAACCAACAATATAACTGATACCCCCACTAACCAACAATATTACTGATACCCCCACTAACCAACAATATTACTGATGCCCCCACTAACCATCAATATTACTGATACCCCCACTAACCAACAATATTACTGATACCCCCACTAACCAACAATATTACTGATACCCCCACTAACCAACAATATTACTGATACCTCCACTAACCAACAATATTACTGATACCCCCAATAACCAACAATACTGATACCCCCACTAACCAACAATATAACTGATACCCCCACTAACCAACAATATAACTGATACCCCCACTAACCAACAATATAACTGATACCCCCACTAACCAACAATATTACTGATACCCATACTAACCAACAATATTACTGATATCCCCAATAACCAACAATATTACTGATACCCCCACTAACCAGCAATATTACTGATACCCACACTAACCAACAATATAACTGATACCCCCACTAACCAACAATATAACTGATACCCCCACTAACAAACAATAATACTGATACCCATACTAACCAACAATATTACTGATATCCCCAATAACCAACAATATTACTGATACCCCCACTAACCAGCAATATTACTGAAACCCCCACTAACCAACAATATAACTGATACCCCCACTAACCAACAATATAACTGATACCCCCACTAACCAACAATATTACCGATACCCCCACTAACCAACAATATTACTGATACCCATACTAACCAACAATATTACTGATATCCCCAATAACCAACAATATTACTGATACCCCCACTAACCAGCAATATTACTGATACCCCCACTAACCAACAATATTACTGATACCCCCACTAACCAACAATATTACTGATACCCATACTAACCAACAATATTACTGATATCCCCACTAACCAACAATATTACCGATACCCCCACTAACCAACAATATTACTGATACCCATACTAACCAACAATATTACTGATATCCCCAATAACCAACAATATTACTGATACCCCCACTAACCAGTAATATTACTGATACCCCCACTAACCAACAATATTACTGATACACCCCACTAACCAGCAATATTACTGATACCCATACTAACCAACAATATTACTGATATCCCCAATAACCAACAATATTACTGATACCCCCACTAACCAGCACTATTACTGATACCCCCACTAACCAGCAATATTACTGATACTCCCACTAACCAACAATATTACTGATACCCATACTAACCTACAATATTACTGATACTCCCACTAACCAGCAATATTACTGATACCCCACTAACCAACATTGTTACTGATACCTCCACTAACCAACAATATTACCGATACCCCCACTAACCAACAATATTACCGATACCCCCACTAACCAACAATATTACTGATACCCCCACTAACCAACAATATTACTGATACCCATACTAACCAACAATATTACTGATATCCCCACTAACCAACAATATTACCGATACCCCCACTAACCAACAATATTACTGATACCCATACTAACCAACAATATTACTGATATCCCCAATAACCAACAATATTACTGATACCCCCACTAACCAACAGTACTACTGATATCCCCAATAACCAACAATATTACTGATATGCGTAGGGAGACACTGGTCAGAGAAATCGCAAGCATCGAACTTAAGCTAAAGGAATCTTACAGGAGTCAGGAATCGCGGGAAGAACTAAAAGCCATAAATGAAATCGAAAGAAACCCAAAGTATTTCTTCTCCTATGCCAAATCAAAGTCGAGAACAACGTCCAGTATTGGGCCCCTAATTAAACAAGATGGGTCCTACACAGATGACAGCAAGGAAATGAGTGAGCTACTCAAGTCCCAATATGACTCAGTTTTTAGCAAGCCGCTAACCAGACTGAGAGTCGAAGATCAAACTGAATTTTTTATGAGAGAGATATAGAATTTGGTTAACACAAGCCTATCTGATGTTATCCTGACGCCAAATGACTTCGAACAGGCGATAAATGACATGCCCATGCACTCTGCCCAAGGGCCAGACTCATGGAACTCCGTGTTCATCAAGAACTGCAAGAAGCCCCTATCACTAGCCTTTACCATCCTATGGAGAGGGAGCATGGACACTGGGGTCGTCCCACAGTTACTAAAAACAACAGACATAGCCCCACTCCACAAAGGGGGCAGTAAAGCAACAGCAAAGAACTACAGACCGATAGCACTAACATCCCATATCATAAAAATCTTTGAAAGGGTCTTAAGAAGCAAGATCACCACCCATCTAGAAACCCATCAGTTACACAATCCAGGGCAACATGGGTTTAGAACAGGTCGCTCCTGTCTGTCTCAACTATTGGATCACTACGACAAGGTCCTAGATACACTAGAAGACAAAAAGAATGCAGATATAGTATATACAGACTTTGCAAAAGCCTTCGACAAGTGTGACCATGGCGTAATAGCGCACAAAATGCGTGGTAAAGGAATAACAGGAAAAGTCGGTCGATGGATCTATAATTTTCTCACTAACAGAACACAGAGAGTAGTAGTCAACAGAGTAAAGTCCGAGGCAGCTACGGTGAAAAGCTCTGTTCCATAAGGCACAGTACTCTCTCTCATCTTGTTCCTCATCCTCATATCTGATATAGACAAGGATGTCAGCCACAGCACCGTGTCTTCCTTTGCAGATGACACTCGAATCTGCATGACAGTGTCTTCCATTGCAGACACTGCAAGGCTCCAGGCGGACATCAACCAAATCTTTCAGTGGGCTGCAGAAAACAATATGAAGTTCAATGACGAGAAATTTCAATTACTCAGATAAGGTAAACACGAGGAAATTAAATCATCATCAGAGTACAAAACAAATTCTGGCCACAAAATAGAGCGAAACACCAACGTCAAAGACCTGGGAGTGATCATGTCGGAGGATCTCACCTTCAAGGACCATAACATTGTATCAATCGCATCTGCTAGAAAAATGACAGGATGGATAATGAGAACCTTCAAAACTAGGGATGCCAAGCCCATGATGACACTCTTCAGGTCACTTGTTCTATCTAGGCTGGAATATTGCTGCACACTAACAGCACCTTTCAAGGCAGGTGAAATTGCCGACCTAGAAAATGTACAGAGAACCTTCACGGCGTGCATAACGGAGATAAAACACCTCAATTACTGGGAGCGCTTGAGATTCCTGAACCTGTATTCCCTGGAATGCAGGCGGGAGAGATACATGATTATATACACCTGGAAAATCCTAGAGGGACTAGTACCGAACTTGCACCCGAAAATCACTCACTACGAAAGCAAAAGACTCGGCAGACGATGCAACATCCCCCCAATGAAAAACAGGGGTGTCACTAGCACGTTAAGAGACCATACAATAAGTGTCAGGGGCCCGAGACTGTTCAACTGCCTCCCAGCATACATAAGGGGGATTACCAACAGACCCCTGGCAGTCTTCAAGCTGGCACTGAACAAGCACCTAAAGTCGGTTCCTGACCTGCCGGGCTGTGGCTCGTATGTTGGTTTGCGTGCAGCCAGCAGCAACAGCCTGGTTGATCAGGCTCTGATCCACCAGGAGGCCTGGTCACAGACCGGGCCGCGGGGGCGTTGACCCCCGGAACTTTCTCCAGGTAAACTCCAGGTAATATCCCCAATAATCAACAATATTATTGATACTCCCACTAACCAACAACATTACTGATGACTGAATATTAAAATGGTATAAAATACCGACAGTTTGTTAGGTAAGACACACATGCAACAGTTAGGTATCTTTATTTCGAAACGTTTCGCCTACACAGTACACTTCTTCAGTCGAGTACAGAAAAGTTGATAGAAGCAGAAGAGACTCGAAGACGATGTAATCAGTCCATAGTATTTTTTAACTCCAATAGTAGTAAAAAATAACTTAGATACCCTTTTCCTTGCACTAAATAACCATGAAATTTTGAGGGAGATGAAGTTGCCTCAGATTGTGTTTGGGAAGTCAAGTTAGCGGGTCTAGTCTTGAAGGTAATGCTTGTTGTTTTTGAAGGTGGTGGGGGTCATGATGTAAACTGAATCGTATGAAGTTTTGAAATGTTCATGAGGTCTGTAATAATATCTATTTCACTGGGACATGGAGTATCACATCGTGTCCTGAACAGTCCTATCAGTTGTAGATATATTATCAAAAAAGGCGAACATTGTGTTTCAGGGGTTTGGAAGGATGAAAGATGGTCTTGAGGTTTCCTTTTAATATAGGAATGAATGATAGGAGAGAATGATTAACACCCTAATACCAAATGAAAATAGTGCAACAGAGAATGGTTGAGGTAAGTTGGCCAGAAGGAAGGAGGGTAACACTTAGCCCTCTTGTGCTCATACCTGTTACCTCGTCTATTATGTAAATTAGCCCCAATTATCCTTCATCCCTAAATCTCCTTGTTCCTCCTCCTCCTCCTCCTCCTCCCCCTCTTCTTCTTCATCATTTTACTCCTTCTTTTACTCCTCCTCCTCCCCTTCCTCCCTGTCGTCATCATCATCATGGACATAACCAGTCTCACGAGCTATAGTCGCTCCACTATATCTCAGTTCTACCTTCCAGTTTCTCCCATCCCTGCTACCTAACTGCTTTTCCCATATATCTTCTGATATTACTCTATCTTCTTCACCTAGTACCCTCTCTTCGTCTTCAACTTTGTCATCTTCCTTCTCCTTTATGTCCTCATCCTTCTCATTCGCTTTCCCTTTCTTCTTTCATATCTTTCCTTCCTTACATCCCTCTCTCATTGGTCCCCTCCTCTTATCCCCCACTACTCTATATCCTCTCCCTGCAACCCATCCTCTTTTCTCTTGCACTTTCTCTCAGCTGTCAGCTATGTTTTCTGAAGCTCGCTGTTGTCCCGGGGGCTGCGAGTATAATGCAGGTAATCACCAAGATGATAGCTTTCATAATTCTTCCTTAGCACGAAATTTAAAAACATATTGGAAAACCATCGCCCTAATAATAACTTTGGATCTTAGATCTACTGACCACTTGAGACAGGATTCAGGGGGGACGGTTAATTGCTGAATAAATTTTCATATTCATGAACTGTCAGAGAAATTATCTGAATGTTTAAAAAATTAAAGGAAAAAGAGAAGAAATTTATTATTGTATGTTTGTAATTGTTCTTTTAAGAAAAAAGTAGAATAAAATAAAGGAATTATAGATGAAAAAGTCCGGGTTGGTTTATGTTTTTTTATTGAAGGTTTGTTGCATTGTTGCACATATATGAAGTTAAGAATAAATACCTAGCACTGTAAAGTTCAGAACTAAAACTGTAAAACAAGAACATTAATGTAAAAGATAAAAGATTGTAGAAGTACAATAAGATAAAAGATTACAAAAGGCGTACATTGAGATAAAAGACTGTAAAAGGAGAACATAAAAGTAAACGAGTGTAGATACCATTGTGTTGCAGTGTCTGACAGTCCTCAAGGCTGGTGAACTGATTTCATTGTCTTCACATCTCCACTGCTTCTGATGACTCTTCCATACTCGACTTAAGAAGCCTAGTGTGTAGCCGAAAAGCTTCGGAATAAAGATATCTGCTGTGTGGAAAAAGACATATACACTTCAGGACATTTATTAAAGGACATGTTTCCCACGAGTGACTTCTTCAGTCCCCCAGTGACATGGGCTGCCACTTTCTTTAATAGTCTCTGGTGCGGTACTCTGTCAAAAGCTTTAGTAAAATCCAAATAAACAATATCAAACTCTTCATCGTTATCAACAGCTTCAAAAGCTTTACTGAGGAAAGTTAGTAAATTAGCTAGGCAGGAACAGCCCCTTGTGAATCCATGCTGAGTATCATTAATCAAATTATGCTTATCAAGATGGCTTCTTATAATATCAGTTATAACTGACTCTTCCAATTTGCCTACAATTGAGGTGAGATTTACTGGGAGGTAATTTGACGGTAATGACTTGTCCCCTGATTTAAAAATGGGAATTACATTAGCCATCTTTCACATATCAAACAGTACACTTGTTTGAAGAGATATGTAATAAAAATGTTAGTTAATGGTTCACAAAGTTCCATTTAGCACTCCTTAAGAACCCTTGAAAAAAATTAATCAGGGCTCGGGGATTTATTTTGCTTCAATTGTCAGAAAAAATTAGGTAATGAAAGACTGGATATCAGATTGGAGGGAGATAATGTGGAGGAGGTGAATGTATTCATATATTTGGGAGTGGACGTGTCAGCAGATGGATTTATGAAAGATGAGGTGAATCATAGTATTGGCGAGGGGAAAAAGGTGAGTGGTGCACTGAGGAGTCTGTAGAGACAAAGACCTTTATTCCTGGAAGCAAAGAGGGGAATGAATGAGAGTGTAGTTATACCAATGCTCTAATATGGGTGTGAGGCATGGGTGGTCAATGTTGCATCAAAGAGAAGGCTGGAGGCAGTGGAGATGTCATGTATGATGACAATGTGTGGTGCGATTATAATGTAAAGAATCCGTAGTTTGTAAATTAGGAGGATGTGCGGAGTTACTAAAACTATTATCCAGAGGGCTGTAGAGGGGCTGTTAACATGCAGAGAGGATGGAACTAAACAGAATCACATGGAGAGCGTATAAATCTGTAGTGAAGGGAAGACCGGTGGGGCCTAGGAAAGGTTGGAAAGAGGGGGAAAGGAGGTTTTGTGTACGAGGGCCTTAGACTTCCAGCAAGCATGTGTGAGCATGTTAGGTAGGAGCGAATGGAGACAAATGGCTTTTAGAACACTTGGCGTGCTGTTGGAGTGTGAGCAAGGTAATATTTACGAAGGGATTCAGGGAAACCGACAGGCCGGACTTGAGTCCTGGAGATGAGAAGTACAGTGTCTGCACTCTGATGGATGGGTGTTAATGATGCCATTTTATAACTAGTGAAAGCGCGCCTCTGGCAAAGCAATGATGGAGTGAATGATGAAAGTTTTTCTTTTTCGGGCCACCCTGCCTTGGTGGGAAACAGCCGGTTTGGTAATAAAAAAATGGAATTAGAAAGAATGTAGGAAAGTACTTGTTTTCAAATAGAATCGTCAGTGCGTAGAATAATTTCCTGTGTAAGGTATTAAAAGCAAAAATTATGGGTATTTTTAAAAATAAATTAGACAAATATACGAGTGAGAAGACTTAGATCTGATTAGTACCTGAGGGATTAAAGCAAATTCTTAGGTAACTTTGGGGAAAAGTTTAGACAAATACTTTACGTGGAAGGAATGGATTGCTCATGACACTCTCTTCACTACCACACATTACACAACATAAAACTTGTGCAGTGTATTTTTTTCTTGCTATCCAATGAGAGATACGGGAATATTACGTATTTTTTGACATGCATTTTTTCCATTACGTTACAGACGATTACATTTTTGAACAGAAGTTACATTGTAATGCTAAATATATTTTCCCAATAACGTGAAATAAACTGATTATTTATTTTTTACACTAACGGGTGTAAAACATTAATGGTACACTGGTTGCAAATATTTGTTACACAGGTTGCAATGGCATCGAGAAGCGTGAAACATTCGCATATCACTTTAGTTGACACAGTTGGCTCACTGTATAGGTGTATAACTGCGGCAGTATGGCGCCAGTTCAAGCTGACTGTGATCAGTTTTATGTATCTCATGACTCATGTAACAGCCGCACGCTGGTCCACGCTGCCTTAGTCACCTCACTTTAAATATTTTTGTTTAAATCCATTAACCAAAGTGCACAATGAGATGAAAGTTGTATTATGTTACGTTATTTTATTTTTACAATTTCATTCGTAATAATTAACTAAAGCTTTTAGAATACCAACCACAGAGATGAAACCTGCACTAAACATCACTGATGCTTGTGTTACCATAACATACTGCACTAAACATCACTGATGCTTGTGTTACCATAACATACTGCACTAAACATCACTGATGCTTGTGTTACCATAACATACTGCACTAAACACCATTGATGCTTGTGTTACCATAACATACTGCACTAAACATCATTGATGCTTGTGTTACCATAACATACTGCACTAAACATCATTGATGCTTGTGTTACCATAACATACTGCACTAAACATCACTGATGCTTGTGTTACCATAACATACTGCACTAAACACCATTGATGCTTGTGTTACCATAACATACTGCACTAAACATCACTGATGCTTGTGTTACCATAACATACTGCACTAAACATCACTGATGCTTGTGTTACCATAACATACTGCACTAAACATCATTGATGCCTGTGTTACTATAACATACTCACTGCACTAAACATCATTTATGCCTGTGTTACCATAACATACTGCACTAAACATCATTGATGCCTGTGTTACCATAACATACTCACTGCACTAAACATCATTGATGCTTGTGTTACCATAACATACTCACTGGACTAAACATCATTGATGCTTGTGTTACCATAACATACTCACTGGACTAAACATCACTGATGCTTGTGTTACCATAACATACTGCACTAAACATCATTGATGCTTGTGTTACCATAACATACTGCACTAAACATCATTGATGCCTGTGTTACTATAACATACTCACTGCACTAAACATCATTGATGCCTGTGTTACCATAACATACTGCACTAAACATCATTGATGCCTGTCTTACCATAACATACTCACTGCACTAAACATCATTGATGCCTGTGTTACCATAACATACTGCACTAAACATCATTGATGCTTGTGTTACCATAACAAACTGCACTAAACATCATTGATGCCTGTGTTACTATAACATACTCACTGCACTAAACATCATTGATGCCTGTGTTACCATAACAAACTGCATTAAACATCATTGATGCCTGTGTTACCATAACATACTCACTGCACTAAACATCATTGATGCCTGTGTTACCATAACATACTGCACTAAACATCATTGATGCTTGTGTTACCATAACATACTCACTGCACTAAACATCATTGATGCTTGTGTTACCATAACATACTCACTGCACTAAACATCATTGATGCCTGTGCTACCATAATATACTGCACTAAACATCATTGATGCCTGTGTTACCATAACATACTGCACTAAACATCATTGATGCCTGTGTTACCATAACATACTGCACTAAACATCATTGATGCCTGTGTTACCATAACATACTGCACTAAACATCATTGATGCTTGTGGTTACCATAACATACTGCACTAAACATCATTGATGCCTGTGTTACCATAACATACTGCACTAAACATCATTGATGCCTGTGTTACCATAACATACTGCACTAAACATCATTGATGCCTGTGTTATCATAAAATACTCTCTGCACTAAACATCATTGATGCCTGTGTTACCATAACATACTGCACTAAACATCATTGATGCTTGTGTTACCATAACATACTCACTGCACTAAACATCATTGATGCCTGTGTTACCATAACATACTGCACTAAACATCATTGATGCCTGTGTTACCATAACATACTGCACTAAACATCATTGATGCCTGTGTTACCATAACATACTGCAATAAACATCATTGATGCCTGTGTTACCATAACATACTGCACTAAACATCATTGATGCCTGTGTTACCATAACATACTCACAGCACTAAACATCATTGATGCCTGTGTTACCATAACATACTGCACTAAACATCATTGATGCTTGTGTTACCATAACATACTCACTGCAGTAAACATCATTGATGCTTGTGTTACCATAACATACTGCACTAAACATCATTGATGCCTGTGTTACCATAACATACTCACTGCACTAAACATCATTGATGCTTGTGTTACCATAACATACTGCACTAAACATCATTGATGCCTGTGTTACCATAACATACTCACTGCACTAAACAACATTGA
>NC_091356.1:17146225-17163725 GCF_038502225.1 Cherax quadricarinatus | reverse complement strand
TCTACAATACAGTAAGTAAGGGGCATACATCACTAACTCTCGCCCCTCCTCCCAAGCGTTTGTTGCTCCATTTTACAAGGAATCTTATAGACACATCCGTCAGCATTTTGGGGGGAATTCTTTATCAAAAGTTTTTTTTACTGTATCAAGATTTTTAAATACAACTTTGATATTAAAAGTCTTAAGAAGAGAAGGCATGTCAACCAAGTTTTCATGTTGGTTCTCCCTTACCATGAAAACTTGGTTGATATGCCTTCTATTCAAGACGGGAGATCTTAGAGGAGTAAGGGGGTGGAAATCTTTAGCTAAAGTACTTTCACACTTCTCAGTGCGTCATCAGAAGCTGTGCAATGTTGCAAGGGAGCAACCATAGCAGGGAGAGAGGTCTCAGAGTAGCGCAGATGCCACCGGCCACGGTTACCCTTAGACTGGGTTAGTGGTCGGTGCCAACCCCAGCCTACCATCATCCTCCCACTACCCATATGGGGTAGGAGGGTTTCTGAGATGTCAAGTAGGAAATTATAAGATATAAAAAGCCTGCCCTAAGCTTTTTTCAATCGTTTATAACAGGGCTTGTCTTTTGAGAAAATAAGTTTCTCGTTAGATACTGTAGACATGGATAAGCTATTATTCTGTGTGACCTTTACAAATAATGAAAGAAAGGAATACAATGCCGGAAAAAAAATCCTCCCCCAGTACCAACAATACCACCAGTCCGATAACATTCTTCTTGGCAAATATACAGGGTCTAAAGCCAGCAACAAACAACAAAATACCTTTCATCCGTGGACTGCTTGCAGAGGCAAAGGCAATGTTCGCGGCTTTCACTGAGACCCACATAAAGGATCACTTGGACAACGAAATATGGATCCCAGGTTACAACCTATACAGATGTGACAGAGTGAACAGGCAAAAGAGGGGGGGTTGGCCTGTACATTGCAGAGTCACTTGTTTGCACAGAACTGCTAAATGCCTCAAATGATGTAGTGGAAGTTTTAGCAGTAAAGGTCGAGAACCAAAACCTAGTCATTGTGGTAGTCTACAAGCCTCCGGATGCAACATCCCAGCAATTCCAGGAACAGCTGTTAAAAATTGACCACTGTCTGGAAAATCTTCTAGCTCCTGCACCCAACATCTTACTCCTGGGGGATTTCAACTTAAGGCACCTAAAATGGAGGAATATATCAAACAATATTGTTGCAGTAATAACACCAGGAGGCAGCTCTGATGAAAACTCACACTCACGCGAGCTTTTAAATCTCTGCACAAAATTCAATTTAAACCAGCAAATATTAGAGCCTACTAGACTGGAGAATACACTAGACCTCATCTTCACTAACAATGAATATCTGATAAGAAATGTCACCATATCAAAAACAATATACTCAGATCACAACATAATTGAGGTTCAGTCATGTATGCGCGGAGCCCCAGACCGACATAATGAGATTAGTCACGAGGGAGCATTTACCAAATTCAACTTCAATAACAAAAACATAAAGTGGAACCAAGTAAACCAAGTCCTAACCGATATAAGCTGGGAAGATATACTAAGCAACGCAGACCCCAACTTATGCCTAGAACAGATTAACTCGGTGGCACTCGATGTATGCACAAGGCTTATTCCTCTAAGAAAAAGGAGGAGTAGATGTAAAATAGAAAGAGACAGGCGCTCCCTTTACAGGCGACGGAAAAGAATAACAGAGCGGCTAAAAGAGGGAGACACTGGTCAGAGAAATAGCAAACATCGAACTTAAGCTAAAAGAATCCTTTAGGAGTCAGGAATCGCGGGAAGAACTAAAAGCCATAAATGAAATCGAAAGAAACCCAAAGTATTTCTTCTCCTATGCCAAATCAAAATCGAGAACAACGTCCAGTATTGGGCCCCTACTTAAACAAGATGGGTCCTACACAGATGACAGCAAGGAAATGAGTGAGCTACTCAAGTCCCAATATGACTCAGTTTTTAGCAAGCCGCTAACCAGACTGAGAGTCGAAGATCAAAATGAATTTTTTATGAGAGAGCCACAAAATTTGATTAACACAAGCCTATCCGATGTTATCCTGACGCCAAATGACTTCGAACAGGCGATAAATGACATGCCCATGCACTCTGCCCCAGGGCTAGACTCATGGAACTCTGTGTTCATCAAGAACTGCAAGAAGCCCCTATCACGAGCCTTTTCCATCCTATGGAGAGGGAGCATGGACACGGGGGTCGTCCCACAGTTACTAAAAACAACAGACATAGCCCCACTCCACAAAGGGGGCAGTAAAGCAACAGCAAAGAACTACAGACCAATAGCACTAACATCCCATATCATAAAAATCTTTGAAAGGGTCCTAAGAAGCAAGATCACCACCCATCTAGAAACCCATCAGTTACACAACCCAGGGCAACATGGGTTTAGAACAGGTCGCTCCTGTCTGTCTCAACTATTGGATCACTACGACAAGGTCCTAAATGCACTAGAAGACAAAAAGAATGCAGATGTAATATATACAGACTTTGCAAAAGCCTTCGACAAGTGTGACCATGGCGTAATAGCGCACAAAATGCGTGCTAAAGGAATAACAGGAAAAGTCGGTCGATGGATCTATAATTTCCTCACTAACAGAACACAGAGAGTAGTCGTCAACAGAGTAAAGTCCGAGGCAGCTACGGTGAAAAGCTCTGTTCCACAAGGCACAGTACTCGCTCCCATCTTGTTCCTCATCCTCATATCCGACATAGACAAGGATGTCAGCCACAGCACCGTGTCTTCCTTTGCAGATGACACCCGAATCTGCTTGATAGTGTCTTCCACTGCAAAGCTCCAGGCGGACATCAACCAAATCTTTCAGTGGGCTGCAGAAAACAATATGAAGTTCAACGATGAGAAATTTCATTTACTCAGAAATGGTAAACATGAGGAAATTAAATCTTCATCAGAGTACAAAACAAATTCTGGCCACAAAATAGAGCGAAACACCAACGTCAAAGACCTGGGAGTGATCATGTCGGAGGATCTCGCCTTCAAGGACCATAACATTGTATCAATCGCATCTGCTAGAAAAATGACAGGATGGATAATGAGAACCTTCAAAACTAGGGAGGCCAAGCCCATGATGACACTCTTCAGGTCACTTGTTCTATCTAGGCTGGAATATTGCTGCACACTAACAGCACCTTTCAAGGCAGGTGAAATTGCCGACCTAGAAAATGTACCGAGACCTTTCACGGCGCGCATAACGGAGATAAAACACCTCAATTATTGGGAGCGCTTGAGGTTTCTAAACCTGTATTCCCTGGAACGCAGGAGGGAGAGATACATGATTATATACACCTGGAAAATCCTAGAGGGACTAGTACCGAACTTGCACACGAAAATCACTCACTACGAAAGCAAAAGACTTGGCAGACGATGCACCATCCCCCCAATGAAAAGCAGGGGTGTCACTAGCACGTTAAGAGACCATACAATAAGTGTCAGGGGCCCGAGACTGTTCAACTGCCTCCCAGCACACATTAGGGGGATTACCAACAGACCCCTGGCAGTCTTCAAGCTGGCACTGGACAAGCACCTAAAATCAGTTCCTGATCAGCCGTTCTGTGGCTCGTACGTTGGTTTGCGTGCAGCCAGCAGCAACAGCCTGGTTGATCAGGCTCTGATCCACCAGGAGGCCTGGTCACAGACCGGGCCGCGGGGGCGTTGACCCCCGGAACTCTCTCCAGGTAAACTCCAGGTAATGTGCTGATTGTCAGTTTAAATGTCCTGCTCTGAGGTGCTGGAATGTTCTACCCATGTACTCAGAAGTATCTCTTCCTAAATATTGTCTACTATTTTCTCAGTGGCTGTTACTATGCCATACATGGGGACTTCTATGCTTATCTGATAATATTTCTATGTAATAAAGTTGGTAGAATTACCGGCAGTATGTAAAGTAAAAGGACACAAGTGCAACTAATGTGACATTTTATTGTGGCAACGTTTCGCTCTCCAGGAGCTTTGTCAAAGCTTGACAAAGCTCCTGGAGAGCGAAACGTTGCCACAATAAAATGTCACATTAGTTGCACTTGTGTCCTTTTACTTTAAATATTTCTATGGTCTAAATTCTATTAACACCCTTTAACCTTTCCTTACGTTATCTTGTGTGCTTCTCACTGTATGGTACATTAACAGCTACAGGCGTCATATAAACATCACAACTGACGTGGTGTGAAGTTTTGGTACGTAGACACTGGACGGGCGTCACCAATCTATCAACCCACCTGGCATAATGAATAATCCTGTGATTTTGTATAGCATTGTTGTTTAACATTGTGTACAATGGACTCTACTAAATAATTATCGAGCTTGTATAACCCATAATTTGAGTTGTATACTGTATTCCTTTCATGTTTCAAGAGGGAAGATTCAGTTATGTTTCTTTCCATGACAGAACAATTTGGTACTATAATCTGGGCAGCATCCCACCCAGGTGGGTGATTACATGCACTAACCTGGTTAAAGATAGCGTTCGACTCCTGCCCTGTCCTGACTGAGTATTTATCCTGGGCAATTCTGGTTTCCAGAATGGGAGGGAGGGAAGGCAGGAAGGGGTCGGCCTAGGAAAGATTGGAGGGAGGGGGTAAAGGAGGGTTTTGTGTGCGAGGGGCTTGGACTTTCAGCAAGAGTGCGTGAGCGTGTTAGATAGGAGCAAATGGAGACAAATGGTTCTTAGGATTTGACGTGCTGTTGGAGTGTAAGCAATTTAACATTTATGAAGGGATTCAGGGAAACCGACAGGCCAGATTTGATTTCTGGAAATGGGAAGTACAGTGCCGGCACTCTGAAGGAGGGGTGTCAATGTTGCAGTTTTATAACTGTAGTGTAAGCGCACTCTGGCAAGACAGTGATGGAGTGATCAATGATGAAAGTTTTTTTTTTCGGGCCACCCTGCCTTGGTGGGAAACTTTCGATGTGTTAATAAAATAATAATAATTATATATATATATATATATATATATATATATATATATATATATATATATATATATATATATATATATATATATATATATATATATATGTATATATATACATATATACATATAAAAGATAAAGATAAATTGTACAACTATACTACCTCAATGCACAAACCTTGTATTTCCCCTCGTCAGTTGTATGGTTCACCTTTTCTTTCACTGACCCGTCCACCGAGGTGCTGCACACTTCCAAATATCTGAAAAACTTCGCTTCCTCCATATTCTCCAGTCTTTCATTATCTATGTTGTTTTGCTAGTCTTATCACCTTACTCTTTCTTATGGTCACTTTTAATTTTCTTTTTTTTTTACATTCCCCCCAGATTTGTCCACCAACCTTGGTATTACAAACATGGGTAGCAATTCCAATGTTTGTTGTACCTGGCCGTAACTTGTGTCTCAAGACAAGGATAAAGTCAAGCATTCATAGACAAGGGCAAACATAGAAGGAAAAAGTTTTTTTCTTTATCGGTATATTCCTTCACCATGATAAGTGCAGTATTTACAGAGTTAATCAGCAGTAAAACAGTAATAAAACAGAGTCAAGAACCACTTAAAACGCTTCATCATACACATCAGAATAGACAAGAGAGTATGAGCGATATTTCTTTGCATATTCTTACGCTTGTTTTTGTGAGGCGCATTGAGTATGGAATCGCTTGTGAGGCCAGAATATACAGGAGGAGAATGAAATAGCCGAAGACCATGCTTGAGGCTCAGTGGTGTGCCCTGAGTTAGGAATAACAAGTTTGCAGGCCAGCAAGCTACCTAACATTATGAGGCATCTGTAACTGAGTGGTTTAAGGTGCCAGGTAGGGAACTATCTATACTTGTGGAAGGCTGCTACTCCGGGTTGAAATCCTGCACATTAAGATATTTCTTTGCATATATATATGAATACTAAATATACTCTTAATAAGTATTATTATACTCTCTAGCCTTCCTGGGTTTAGTAAACTTTAGTAAACTATGAATATTCGTAGAACAGTTAAATCAATTTGATGAATTCTATTTTATTACGGCCGGTACACAGGTCAGCTAGTGGGAATTACCATCAGTATATCAGATTATTAATACTGGCACAAATAAAACTGGGGGAATGTGCAGCATCCAGCAACTAGAGTTCAACATTTTGTATTTCAGAGTAAAATACTGCTATCCAGATTTTTTTTAGTTTTAACTTTTATCTACGAAGTTAACTTACCAGAAATTAATGTGGTATTTTGCAATTCCATTACTGTCTCCATGATCATATTCCCAGGTAATTGTCAACATTGTAAGTGACTGCTGGAGACCCTGCCAGAGGTGGAATGTTTTATACATAATCTATGTTTAAGCAGATTTCGGACACTCACTACTAAAGTGTTGGAGAGTTGCCCATCACCTTGGAATCTCTCATAACCGTGGGCTTTCTGCCCTGAAGTTAGAGAATTACCAAGGTAGGACGTGTACAGAGACTTTGGCAAATTATTGTACAATGATTTAGTTGCAAGAGAATTCGTGGCTCCTCCAACCTCTACTACCAATCATTTTAGTAACGGAGTCTTGGTGTTTACCGCACTACAGAGTTATTGTGAGTACAGGTTTGTCGCTGACACAGCCTAGAACAACGCTAATACTGAGACTATTGAACGAGACTCACGAAATCGTAATGACACGATTGCAAACAAACCATACCCCGGCCGGGATTGAACCCGCGGTCAGAGAGTCTCAAAACTCCAGCCCGTCGCGTTAGCCACTGGACCAGCTAGCCACAAGTTTGCAATCGTGTCATTACGATTTCGTGAGTCATGTTGACGGCAGTGAAGGGACTTGAGCTAGAGTTCGTCACGGCCACGCTAGCTGGAGATTCGTCTGTAAAAACTAGCATTTGTGGTCACAGTGGTGCCTGTGCTAACCTTCCTATGGTGTAGAAATATACCTAGTTGGACGAATCTTATTGTGGCTAGCTGGTCTAGTGGCTAACGCGACGGGCTGGAGTTTTGAGACTCTCTGACCGCGGGTTCAATCCCGGCCGGGGTATGGTTTGGTTTACTAATGAACGCTTACTGTGTGGTGCGGAACAGTTCTTTGAGTTAACTACTCATGGTGACAAAGAACCACTAACTTCAGACACTCGGAAATATTTCTTGCCTCTTCCTCCTCCTTTAATAAAAGATAGTCCTAAGCCGAGAGAAGAGATTGAGACTCAGTCGAGAGACTTAAAAACAGTACCTGGTCTTCCAAGTCTGATTTTCCTCAGCCAAGAGAAGAGATTGAGATACAGCTGAGAGGTTTTAGACCAATGCTTGGTTCTTCCGGAATCAATATTTTTCAGCTGTGGAAAAATACTGGGACTCAACCCTATGTACGTGCTGGTGTTCGATTTGGGGCTAGTACAGAAAGCCTCCATTACTTAAGTTATCGACTGGCCCTTTCTCAGTGACTATATAGAAATGTTACTTAGGCTACAGATACACTGTATAACACTTAAGAGGCACGTAAGCTCGCCCGTCTTCTAATAACATGTTCATTTTTCACCTGTAATCTACTTTGTTCACTACCTTTTGCACTATAATCTACCTTGTGTTGCAGAGGTCTGAACAAAGCTCAGACCTCTGCAACACACTTGTCATCAAAGATTTGTTAAGATATACCATGAATTAAGGAAAAATCCTAGACTTCACCTTACGAAACAGACAAAGCAAATGCAATAGTAATTATGGACAAAATAGATTACAGTGGAAAAATGACCATGTTATTAGAAGACGGGGAAACTTACGTGTCCCTTAAACAACTTGCAAGTCAGGAGAGGGACAGAGAAAAGATCAGACGTCAGAGATCAAAGGTTGATCAGTATACATCTCTGGCGAGAGACTTCAGTATGCATAAGAGTGCTTCTCTAGTTCCACGCTTTTTGGAATCTGATTCAGACACTTATTTCGATGTGTTCGATAACCAGGCACGTGCTCTGAGGTTGCCTAAAGAGCACCGGGCTCCCTTACTACACACGACATGAACTGGCCAAACTCAGGAATGTACAGCCTCACTCCCTTTTGACATTTAAGTTGATTATGACCAGGTCAAGGAAAGTGTGCTTTGAGGAGTATGAGCTTATACCTACTTTCCGTAATTTCCGTATGTTGAAAAGGTAGCAAGGCCAGATATACGCTGAGTTTGCCAAAGAAAAGCACACTGCCATCCATATGTGGTGTAGGGCAGCTCAGTCTTATGATGAGTTGATACAACTTGTTCTTAAGAAAGAATTCGACAAGTGTCTTCATCCATTCAAGAGTTTATCATAGATTAGCACTGCTCTGAATTTTTTTTATCTTGCTACTTCTAAAGATACATACGAGGACACTAATAAGATTCTACTTCTGAAGTGCAGCAAAACAAAGTTGAACACGAAGAGGGGTTTCAGGTCCTTTACAAAATAAGAATTTCTAAAATTCTTCTGATGAAAATTATTTATTTTATTAACACATCGGCCTTTTTCCACCAAGGTAGGGTGGTCCAAAAAAAAAAAAAAAAAAAAAAACTTTCATCATTCACTTCATCACTGTCTTGCCAGAGGCGTGCTCACACCACAGTTATAAAACTGTCACATTAACACCCCTCCTTCAGAGTGCTTTCCATCTCCAGGACTCAAGTCCGGCATGCCGGTTTCCCTGAATCCCTTCATAAATATTACCCTGCTCACACTCCAACAGCATGTCAAGTCCTGAAAACCAGTTGTCTCCATTCGCTTCTAAAACGCTCACGCATGCTTGCTAGAAGTTCAAGCCTCAGAATTGTAGTCAGCATTTTACTTCCCAACTTTCTGAAGTTTCTAAGAAGTTAAAACTTGCCTCTGACGAGAGATCTGGGAACGATAAAGGAAGGATAAGTCTCCACTGTTCATACTGCAAGAAGAAAGGGCGTATAAGAGACCATTGTTTCACTCAGAAAGGTATATTCGACAGGATAGAATGCCATTTACTCACCCTCATGACCTCGCAGGTAAACAACGCTATCAGTCAGAATGTTAACAACAGTATACTCACTCTCGTGACTTTTCTGGTATCAAAGATATCCTCGCATGGAAGTATATTAATATCTCAAAGAGAAATAGTTTACAGTCACACTTTTCCTCTCCTACTAATGTCCCTGATCAAAGGTAATGATTGCCAAGATATGAAGAGCCTCAGGAGAAACTGTACTCGACTATCAGGCGCTTGTTTTTAAATGGAAAAACAGGACTGGACATTACTAATATAAAGGAAACAAAATATTTTAGTGA
Organism: Cherax quadricarinatus; assembly: GCF_038502225.1. Classification (NCBI taxonomy): domain Eukaryota; kingdom Metazoa; phylum Arthropoda; class Malacostraca; order Decapoda; family Parastacidae; genus Cherax; species Cherax quadricarinatus. The sequence continues at coordinate 17,154,458 of NC_091356.1, read as the reverse complement.
CTGATGTGCATCATTTACATTATTTTAACATAACGTACTCCCGTTGTTAGATGAAATATGTACAAAAAAATGATGTTCTTCTAGCTTATAGTAGTAATACTGCTAAAGTATCTCTACATAAAATCTAATTAGAAACAATTTACTGTTCTAGATATATAGTAAAGGGAATTTCAGAGGACTTTATCATGAAGTTTTTTTTACTGTAATTGTCTCCTCTCACTGTGGACATGTGACTTTCTTTGCTAATACCATTCCCAGCCACCAGAAAGACTTGCTACTGTGTCCTCGCTTTGGTTCACTAGTCAGGTGAACCACATGTCTAACGTTCACATCATAACTGAGGGCTTCTCTATGACCTGTTCCACGGGGAATGATCCATGTTGTGTTAGGTAAAAGGACACATGTACAACAAATGTGACATTTTATGTGACAACGTTTCGCTCTCTAGGAGTCTTGTCAAGCCACTACGGCTTAACAAAGCTACTGGAGAGTGAAACGTTGCCACAATAAAATGTGCTGCGACGGTTCAGTGCTCACTCTTGGCACCTTTGTGGTGCTCAGACCTGGTGACCTAACACACCAGACATTTTTTCAACTCATCTGATTTGAAATTTCCATCGCCATTACTTGTGCTGGATTAAGGTACTCTTGAATATTTCTGTTTCATTATAAACTTCCTCGTGCATGTTGTTGTTTTAAGAGCAACGTAAAACATGGCAGTTTAAGCCATTCCCGTCGTAAAAGTATTCTATATGTCAATATGCTCCAGCGCTTCACAATTTTCACATTTTGGTTTGGAAGGGTTAACACTGAGATGAAGTGGGAAGTGGAAGGGGAAGGAGGATGGATGGAAGTGAGTTTAAAGGAGACATGGAAGGATGATTGTGGTACGAAGAAAGGAAAGTACGAAGGATGGAGAGAGCAAAAAAAAGAAAAGAAGACAAATTTGAGAATGGAACAAATTAAACAAACTTAACATAGTTTTGGAGAATAAATATCACCATAGAGAAATTATGTAATAATGGCTCCTGGATGGTTCATGATATACGAATAAACAATAAAAATACAAAACTTTCCAGTTTTAGTATTTAGTAAACAAATAACAGCTGATTTTTATTGTTAAAATCAAACCCATTTTTACTGTTATTTACTGAGGAAGGAATATTGGCGAATAAAGTGAACTTACGCTCATATTACGACAGCAAGTATGTGGTGAAATTAACGCCTTTATTCGGATTATCATATTTTGTTATTTTATGTCACTGTCATAATTATTTTTGTTATGGCAAGTATTATGTAATTATTCCTTTTGAAGTTGTGTGGAAATATATAGTCCGTATTTGTATCTCTGTAAGAATATGTAGTGTGTGTATGACTGTGACAGAATGTGTATTGTTTGTATGTGTGTCTCTAAGAATGTACACTGTTTGTATGTGTCTCTGTAAGAATGTATATTGTTTATTTGTATCTCTGTAAGAAAGTGCGGTGAGTGTTTATGAGTTTCAGGAAGAATGTGTGTTGTGTGTGTGTATGTGTGTATGTGTGTGTGTGTACTCACCTATTTGTGGTTGCAGGGGTCGAGTCATAGCTCCTGGCCCCGCCTCTTCACTGATTGCTACTAGGTCCTCTCTCTCCCTGCTCCATGAGCTTTATCATACCTCGCCTTAAAACTATGTATGGTTCCCGCCTCCACTACGTCACTTTCTAGGCTATTCCACGGCCTGACTACTCTATGACTGAAGAAATACTTCCTAACATCCCTTTGATTCATATGAGTCTTCAACTTCCAATTGTGACCTCTTGTGTCTGTGTCCCATCTCTGGAACATTCCGTCTTTGTCCACCTCGTCTATTCCGCGCAGTATTTTATATGTCGTTATCATGTCTCCCCTGACCCTCCTGTCCTCCAGTGTCGTCAGGCCGATTTCCCTCAACCTTTCTTCGTAGGACAATCCCCGTAGCTCTGGGACTAGTCTTGTTGCTAACATTTGCACTTTCTCTAATTTCTTGACGTGCTTGACTAGGTGTGGATTCCAAACTGGTGCTGCATACTCCAGTATGGGCCTGACGTAAATGGTATACAGAGTCTTGAACGAATCCTTACTGAGGTATCGGAACGCTATCCGTAGGTTTGCCAGGCGCCCGTATGCTGCAGCAGTTATCTGATTGATGTGCGCCTCGGGAGATATGCTCGGTGTTATACTCACCCACAGATCTTTTTCCTTGAGTGAGGTTTGCAGACTTTGGCCATCTAAACTATATTGTGTCTGCGGTCTTCTTTGCCCTTCCCCAATCTTCATGACTTTGCATTTGGCAGGGTTAAACTCAAGGAGCCAGTTGCTGGACCAGGCTTGTAGCCTGTCCAGGTCTCTTTGTAGTCCTGCCTGATCCTCATCCGATTTGATTCTTCTCATTAACTTCGCATCGTCCGCAAACAAGGACACTTCTGAGTCTATCCCTTCCGTTATGTCATTCACATATACCAAGAACCGCACAGGTCCTAGGACTGACCCCTGTGGAACCCCGCTTGTCACAGGCGCCGACTCTGACACCTCGTCACGTGCCATGACTCGTTGTTGCCTCCCTGTCAGGTATTCTCTGATCCATTGCAGTGCCTTTCCTGTTATGTGTGCCTGATCCTCTAGCTTTTGCAGTAACCTCTTGTGAGGAACTGTGTCGAAGGCCTTCTTACAGTCCAAAAAAATGCAGTCGATCCACCCCTCTCTCTCTTGTCTTACTTCTGTCACCTTGTCATAAAACTCTAGTAGGTTTGTGACACAGGATTTTCCTTCCCTGAAACCATGCTGGTTGTCAATTATACACTTGTTTCTTTCCAGGTGCTCCACCACTCTCCTCCTGATGATCTTCACCATGACCTTACATACTGTACACGTTAGTGATACAGGTCTGTAGTTTAGTGCCTCATGTCCGTCTCCCTTTTTAAAAATTGGGACTACATTTGCCATCTTCCATACCTCGGGGACTTGCCCAGTTTCAAATGATGTGTTGAAGATCTTTGTTAATGGTACACACAATATCTCTGCTCCCTCTTTAAGGACCCACGGAGAGATGTTGTCCGGTCCCACCGCCTTTGAGGTGTCAAGTTCGCATAGCAGCTTCTTCACCTCCTCCTTGGTTATATGTACCTCATCCAGCACTTGCTGGTGCACCCCCCTGCTCTGATTTCCTGGAGTCCTACTGGTTTCCACAAAAAATACTTCTTTAAATCTTGTGTTGAGCTCCTGACATACCTCTTGGTCGTTTCTTGTGAATTCCCCATCACCCTTCCTCAGTCTGATTACCTGGTCCTTGACTGTTGTTTTCCTCCTGATGTGGCAAGACAACAGCTTCGGGTCAGTCTTGACTTTCGATGCTACATCATTTTCGTATTGCCGCTAAGCCTCCCTTCTTATCTGTGCATATTCGTTCCTGGTTCTTCGGCTAATCTCTTTATTTTCCTGAGTTCTCTGTCTTCTGTACCTTTTCCATTCTCTAGTACACCTAGTTTTTGCCTCCCTACACCTTTGGGTGAACCAAGGACTCGTTCTGTTCTTCCCATTATTTCTGTTTCCCTTGGGAACAAACCTCTCCTCTGCCTCCTTGCATTTTGTTGCCACATAGTCCAACATTTCTTGTACTGGTTTTCCTGTCAGTTCCCTCTCTCACTGAATGTCTTGAAAGAAGTTCCTCAAGCCTGAGTAGTTCCCCCTTTTGTAGTTTGGTTTTTCCCACCCTATTCCTGCTGCTCTCTCCACTTGGAGCTCAACTATGTAGTCGAAGCACAGAACCATATGATCACTAGCTCCCAGGGGCCTTTCAGACATGATATCCTCGATGTCAGAACTACTCAAAGTGAATACAAGGTCCAATGTTGCTGGTTCATCCTCTCCTCTCTCTCTGGTAGTGTCTCGAACATGTTGATGCATGAGGTTTTCCAGTACCACATCCATCATCTTGGCTCTCCATGTTTCGGGACCCCCATGGGGCTCCAGGTTTTCCCAGTCAATCTCCTTGTGATTGAAATCACCCATAACTAGTAACTTTGCTCCCCCCATGTGTGCTCTCCTGGCCACCTCGGCTAGTGTGTCGACCATTGCTTTGTTGCTCTCATCGTATTCTTCTCTTGGCCTCCTGCAGTTCTGTGATGGGTTGTACATTACTGCAATTATCACCATATGTCCCTCAGACTGGATTGTTCCTACTAAGTAGTCCCTTTCGCCCGTGCCATCCATTCCTTCCATTTTCTCAAACCCCCACTGGTTTTTAATGAGCAGTGCAACTCCTCCTCCCCCTCTCCTCCCTCTGTCTTTCCTGAGGATTTGATATCCGGATGGAAAGACTGAATCTGATATTCTGGTGAGTTTTGTTTCTGTGAGTGCTATTATGTCTGGGGATGTCTCCTTGATTCTTTCGTGCCACTCCTCATACTTATTTGTTATTCCATCTGCATTTGTATACCACACTTTAAACTTCTTTTCTAAGATTGTGGTCTGGGAGGTGTATTGGGGTTGGGGAAGTGGGAGACCTGATAAGGAACTATGGGTGGTTGCTCTGGGGGTGGAGTTTGTAATGCAGTGGGTGGGGGCATTGGATGTGGCATGGGTGTTTTGGTTTAGAGTGTTTGGTTGCACTGGGGTTGACCTGGTTGGGAGGCTTCTATAGGAAGTTGTGAGCGAGGCTGTATTTGATCTTCCTGTGTCTGGGATCTCCTCTCTGTCTTCTCCATCCCCTCTCTTTCCTCCTTTCGCCTTTGTACCATCTCTCTCTGTTTCTGCCTTTCTGCTTGTGTTCTGTCGCGGTCGAGATATACCTTCCTGTATGCCGGCATGTCCCTTAATCGTGCTTTCTCCTGCAGGATCCTGTTCCGAGTCGATTCTGCCTTGAAGGTCACTTTCACTGGCCGGGTTCTTTTTTTTACAAACCCCCCTATTCTTCGAAAATTTTCCAGCTGGGTCATGTCGTCTTCTATTTCTTTAATGATGCTTTCAATATCTTTTTTTTCCCTTGTTTTCTTGCTTCATATGTTTCCCCTTCAACTTACTGGAGCCCATACACAAAGACTGACCTCACCCTTTTATTCTCCCACTGCATATCCCTTTGTATCCCCTCATTCAATTTGATTTCCTCCATTGCAGCTTTCCTTTCTTCAGTTTCACTAGCTAATGTACTTGGGCTCAGTGGCCTGTCATTTTTCCTTCTCGGCTTTCCCTGGGCTCTGCTGTGGTCTGTAAGGGCCTCCACATATAGCTTAGCTCTTTCATTTACTACAGTCTCCACTGATTGACCTTCTACATGCAGTTTTGCTCCTTCTTTCCCTACAGTCCCCTTATTTGTGGCTGAGGTAGCAGTCTCTGTTGTCAATCCCAAAATGTTCTTTAGTTCTTTAGGCTGTTTCAGATTTTTCAGTTCCTCTTCTAAACTCTGTATCCTAGCCTCTGCTGCTTTGACTTGCACCTCCCACTTCCTGCTTTCCATGTCTATCCTCTCTTCCATTGTCATGCTAAGTTCTTCTAGTTTCTTTTCCCATTCATGTTCCCTTTTTGTGAGCTCTGCTGCCCAATCTTCCTTTGCAGTTTCCTCCTCCTGTCCCTTGGTTTTTCTTGTTGCTCTCTGGCAACCCATTTTTGTTTTATCCTGATTGCCTCAGAGTGGAAAACCTATGTAATTCTGTATGTTAGGTTAGTATTGTGTATGTCAAAGTGTGGGGGGGAGGTAGTGGAGGAACTGTGGCTATGTGGGAGAGTAGTGGGGAGGGGGAGTGGGAAGGAGGGAGAAGTGGGGAGGGGGAGTGTGAAAGAGGGAGGGGAGGGATCAGGTGAAGGAGTGAGATGTCGGTGGGGGAGGGGGAGTGTTTGTGTGAGTCTGGCAATGTGTGTGTGTGTGTGTGTGTGTGTATGTTGTGTGTGTGTGTGTGTGTGTGTGTGTGTGTGTGTGTGTGTGTGTGTGTTGTGTGTGTGTGTGTGTGTGTGTGTGTGTGTGTGTGTGTGTTATGTGTGTGTGTGTGTGTGTGTGTGTGTGTGTGTGTGTGTGTGTGTGTCGTGTGTGTGTGTGTGTTGTGTGTGTGTGTGTGTGTGTGTGTGTGTGTGTGTGTGTGTGTGTGTGTGTGTGTGTGTGTGTGTGTGTGTGTGTGTGTGTGTGTCAGTGGTCCTTGACTGGCCGCAACTTCTTGTGACCTGACCCCCACTCTCCTGGGGCTTGACCCCACCTACTTACAATGTTGCCCTTAAAAGCTGTGGGTGTATGTGTGTATACGTGTGTACTCGTGTGTATTGGGGAGGTATGAGGGGTAGATACTGTTAATACATACCAGTAATTCTGGGTTGTAAAAAGTGGAAATTGCTACTTGGGTCTAAAGCTTCAATGAGTGTCTGTCCTTGTGTGTGTGTGTGAGAGAGGGATGGTTAGGGGGAGGGGGTAGATGGTGTGGTTTAAAGATCCGTTATACCTCTCTGTTCCAACTGTCTTTCCTAGAAATGCTACTCTGTCCACTTATTGCCCTTTCTGGATTTAGGTATCAATTATTGCTGGTTATTATCCTATTCCTTGTTCACATTGAGAGAGGACTTCCTAGCTTCCTAAGTATTCTTACTACTAATAACTACTATAATAGCTTGCAGGAGTGAGTGACCAGTATCTAACAGTGATGCAAGGCCAGAACAAGCCTGCAACATGCAAACCACAAAATAGGTGAGTGATACTTGTGCTGGCAACGGTCGTGACAGGTTGCCAGATGCTGATGACGAAATCGTCGTACGTAGTCCTTAAATCCCTATTTTGGAGATCCTTCACCCGTGTTGATTATAGCCACATGTGCTCATACATCCCTCGTTCCTCACGCGATTTCACTTTTCACTTATGATAGTATACACTTCACATTATATGCACTTCACTTTATATGTATAATGGCACACAACTTGTCGTGACGTCACTGCTTAAGCAGGCCTACTGCTGCCACCTTCCCTTGTTATATATTTTATTTTTCCTTTCCCCTTTTGCTTATTGACTTTTTCACTCTCACTGTATGGTGCCCCACATTTCACTTGTTAGCCAAACGCTGATAATTCTTGAACAGCCGCTTCCACACTCACTTTGATCTTTGTATGTTTGAATCTGTGTGGCAACAGAGCCTATAGACCCACAACGGCTTGGCGCTTTGAAATATTGATAATTTCAGCTTCCTCTCGACTATTTTTAACTAATAACTTTAGATATCACTCGTATTATTGTTCACTGATGATGTCACTACCACTGATTACTGCTAGCATTTACTGCACGCCTGAAAAAACACTAGGGTTCTCGGAGCCTTGTGCACCCACGTCTGCACCCCACGGACCCACGTGTGTGTGTACTCACCTAATTGTACTCACCTAATTGTGGTTGCAGGGGTCGAGACTCAGCTCCTGGCCCCGCCTCTTCACTGATCGCTACTGGATCCTCTCTCTCTCTGCTTCCTGAGCTTTGTCATACCTCTTCTTAAAACTATGTATGGTTCCTGCCTCCACTACTTTACTTGCTAGGCTAGGCTGTGTGTGTGTGTGTGTGTGTGTGTGTGTGTGTGTGTGTGTGTGTGTACTTATAGGTTCTCACCTATATGTTAATGCAGAGGCGACTCTCAGCTCTTAGCCCCGTCTCTTTGGCAGTCGCTACTGGGTTCATTCTCTCCTGGCTTCAAGAGCCTTATCGTATCTTTTCTTAAAGCTGTGTATGGATCCTATGTCTATCACTCAAATATCTAGGTCGTTCCCCGTACTGACTACTGTAAGATTGAAGAAATACTTCCTTACATCCCTGTGACACATCCCTGTTTTCAGCTTCGAGCCGTTCCTGTTTCCCGTCTATCGAACAATCTGTCCTTTCCACCCAGTCACTTCCTCTCAGTATTATGTATGTTGTTATCATATTACTCCTGGTCCATTTCTCTTACATAGTCAGGTTTAGCTCCCTTAAGATGTGGATATATATTTTAATTTCATGCAGTACATCTCATTTAATATAAAAATTAATTTTATTTAATTAATGTATAAGACAGAACTTAAAGGTGTAATTAGAGGTTAGGAATATCCAAGACTTTAGAGCTTCAGCAATACTACACTAATATTCATAAAGGTTTAATGATTATACATATATATGAATAACTAAAGTGTAATGAACACTTTTCAGTGTTCAGTAATACCCCACATGGAGACAGAAACTCACAAGAATAATTCGTGTGTATATTTCGACCCCCTGCTGGG